>NW_024428531.1:0-25445 GCF_017562075.2 Anopheles merus | reverse complement strand
CTCATTTCTTAAATTTTAGAAGTTTTGGAAATTGTAACTCAGTAAAGTCTTTTGCTTATTTCTTAAATTTAAGAATTTCAGAAATTGTAGCTCAGCACAGTCTTTTGATTATTTCTAAAATTTAAGAATTTCCAGAAATTGAAGCTCAGTATAGTCTTTCGCTAATTTCTAAAATTTAAAAATTTCAGAAATTGTAGCTCAATAGAGTCGTTTGCTTTTTCTAAAATTTTAGAATTTCAGAAATCGTAGCTCAGTATAGTCTTTTGCTTATTTCTAAAATTTTAGAATTTTTGGAAATTGTAGTTCAGTATTGTCTTTTACTTATTTATTATCTTTAAGAAGTTTCGGAAATTGTAACTCAGTATAGTCTTTTGCTTATTTCTTAAATTTAAGAATTTGAGAAATTGTAGCACAGTTTAGTCTTTTGCTAATCTATAAAATTTAAGAATTTCAGAAATTGTAGCTCAGTATTGTCTTTTGCTTTTTTCTAAAATTTTAGATTATTTGGAAATTGTAACTCTGTATAGTCTTTTACTTATTGCTAAAATTTAAGAATTTTTGGAAATTGTAATTCAGTATAGTCTTTTGCTTATTTCTAAAATTTAAGAATTTCAGAAATTGTAGCTCAGTAAAGTCTTTTGCTTATTTCTAAAATCTTAGAATTTCAGAAATTGTAGCTCAGTATCGTCTTTTGCTTATTTCCAAAATTTAAGAATTTCAGAAATTGTAGCTCAGTATAGTCGTTTGCTCATTTGTAAAATTTATGAATTTCAGAAATTGTAGCTCAGTAGAGTCGTTTGCTTGGTTCTAAATTAAGAATTCAGAAATTGTAGCTCAGTATAGTCTTTTGCTTATTTCGAAAATTAAAGAATTCAGAAATTGTAACTCAGTATAGTCTTTTGCTTATTTTAAATTTGAGAATTTCTGAAATTGTAGATCAGTATAGTCGTTTGCTATTGTAAAAATTATGAATTTCAGAAATTGTAGCTCAGTAGAGTCGTTTGCTTGGTTCTAAAATTTAAGAATTTCAGAAATTGTAGCTCAGTATAGTCTTTGCTTATTTCGAAAATTTAAGAATTTCAGAAATTGTAACTCAGTATAGTCTTTTGCTTATTTCTTAAATTTGAGAATTTCTGAAATTGTAGATCAGTATAGTCGTTTGCTCATTTCTTAAATTTATGAATTTCAGATATTGTAGCTCAGTATAGTCTTTTGCTAATTTCTAAAATTCAAGAAATTCAGAAATTGTAACTCAGTATAGTCTTTTGCTTATTTCTAAAATCTTAAGGCCGAGCTACATTGATCGTTCTTCTTGTTGTAATTTTTATATTCACTAGCGCATCTGGCGGCGGCTGACCGAAGCATTTTGCCAAACAATTTGGAGCCGTTCCAGAAAATATGTTATTTTTCATGTTTACACTTTAACTGGACTGAGACAGCTTTGTAATGATACATAAACATATGTGCAGTATTTCAGCCATTTTCGCGTCAAAAAACGATTGAAACAACTGCTTAATCTTGGATCCGCCACGACCATTCCCTCGATGACCAAAAAAAGCATCCACCAGCCGCCGCCAGATGCGCTAGTGAAAATCAAAATTCCAATACGGAGTACGATATATGTAGCCCGGCCTTTAGAATTTTTGGAAATTATAACTCTGTATAGTCTTTATCTTATTTCTAAAATTTTGGAGTTTTTGGAAATTGTAATTCAGTATAGTCTTTTGCTTATTTCTAAAATTTAAGAATTTCAGAAATTGTAGCTCAGTATAGTCTTTTGCTTATTTCTAAAATTAAGAATTTCAGAAATTGTAGCTCAGTATAGTCGTTTGCTCTTTCTTTAAATTTTAGAATTTTTGGAAATTGTAGCTCAGTATCGTCTTTTGCTTATTTCTTAAATTTAAGAATTTCAGAAATTGAAGCTCAGTATAGTCTTTTGCTAATTTCTAAAATCTTAGAATTTCAGAAATTGTAACTCGGTATAGTCTTTAACTTATTGCTAAAATTTAAGAATTTTAGGAAATTGTAATTTAGTATAGTCTTTTGCTTATTTCTAAAATTTAAGAATTTCAGAAATTGTAGCTCAGTATAGTCTTTTGATTATTTCTTAAATTTAAGAATTTCAGAAATTGAAGCTCAGTATAGTCTTTTGCTAATTTCTAAAACTTAAGAATTTAAGAAATTGTAACTCAGTATAGTCGTTTGCTTATTTTTCAAATTTAAGAATTTCAGAAATTGAAGCTCAGTAAAGTCGTTTGCTTATTTCTAAAATTTAAGAATTTCAGAAATTGTAGCTCAGTATAGTCTTTAGCTTATTTCGAAAATCTTAGAATTTCAGAAATTGTAGCTCAGTATCGTCTTTTGCTTATTTCTAAAATCTTAGAATTTTCGGAAATTGTAGTTAAGTGTTGTCTTTTACTCATTTCTTTAATTTTAAAAGTTTCGGAAATTGTAACTCAGTATAGTCTTTTGATTATCTCTAAAATTTCAGAATTTCAGAAATTGTAACTCAGTATAGTATTTTGCTTATTTCTAAAATTTAAAAGTTTCGGAAATTGTAACTCAGTATAGTCTTTTGATTATCTCTAAAATTTAAGAATTTCAGAAATTGTAGCTCAGTATAGTTTTTTGATTATTTCTTAAATTAAGGAATTTCAGAAATTGTAGCTCAGTATAGTCGTTTGCTGATTTCTGAAATTTAAAAATTTCAGAAATTGTAGCTCAATAAAGTCTTTTGCTTATTTCTAAAATTTAGAAATTTCGGAAATGGTAGCTCAGTATAGTCTTGCTGATTTCTTAAATTTCGGAATATCAGAAATTGTAGCTCAGCATAGTCGTTTTTTATTTCTTACATTTAGAATCTCATCAATTGAAGCTTAGTATTTTCTTTTGCTTATTTATAAAATAAACGAACTTCAGAAATTGCCAGCTCAGTATAGACTTTTGCTTATTTCCAAAATTTAAGAATTTCAGAAATTTTAGCTCAGTATAGTCTTTTGCTTATTTCTGAAATATAAGAATTTCAGAAATTGTAGCTCAGTATCGTCTTTTGCATATTTCTCAAATTAAAGAATTTCAGAAATTGAAGCTCATTATAGTCGTTTGCTTACTTCTTAAATTTAAGAATTTCAGAAATTGTAGCACAGTAGAAACTTTTACTTATTTCTTAAATTTACGAATTTCAGAAATTGTAGCTCAGTATAGTCGTTTGCTTCTTTCTAAATTTTAAGAATTCAGAAATTGTAGCTCAGTATTGTATTTTACTATTTCTTAAATTTTAGAATTTTCGGAAATTATAACTCAGTATAGTCGTTGCTTATTCTTAAAATTAAGAATTTCAGAAATTATAGTTCAGTATGGTCTTTTGCTTATTCTAACTTTTTGAATTTCAGAAATTGTAGCTCAGTATAGTCTTTTGCTTATTTCTAGAATCTTAGAATTTTCGGAAATTTTAGTTCAGTGTTGTCTTTTACTTATTTCTTAAATTTAAGAATTTTCGAAAATTTTAGTTCAGTATAGTCTTTTGCTTATTTCTAAAATTTAAGAATTTCAGAAATTGTAGCTCATTATAGTCGTTTGCTCATTTCTTAAATATTAGAATTTTTGGAAATTGTAGCTCAGTATCGTCTTTTGTTTATTTCTAATATCTTAGAATTTTCGGAAATTGTAGTACAGTATTGTCTTTTACTTTTTTCTTAAAATTTAGAGGTTTCAGAATTTGTAACTCAGTATAGTCTTTTGATTATTTCTAAAATTTAAGAATTTCAGACATTGAAGCTCAGTATAGTTTTTTGCTAATTTCTAAAATTTAAGAATTTCAGAAATTGTAACTCAGTATAGTCGTTTGCTCATTTCTTAAATTTTAGAATTTTTGGAAATTGTAGCTCCGTATCATCTTTTGCTTATTTCTAAAATTTTAGAATTTTGGAAATGCCAACTCTGTATAGTCTTTGCTATTTCTTAAATTTAAGAATTTTTGGAAATTGTTATTCAGTATAGTCTGTTGCTTATTTCTTAAATTTAAGAATTTCAGAAATTGTAACTCAGTAAAGTCTTTTACTTACTTCTAAAATTTTAGAATGTTTGGAAATTGTAACTCTGTATAGTCTTTTACTTATTTCTAAAATTTTAAAAGTTTTGGAAATTGTTATTCAGTATAGTCTTTTGCTTATTTCTAAAATTTAAAAATTTCAGAAACTATAGCTCAGTATAGTCGTTTGCTCATTTCTAAAATTTAAGAATTCAGAAAATCTCAGTATTAACTTTACTTATTTCTAAAATTCAAGAATTTCAGAAATTGAAGCTCAGTATAGTCTTTTGATAATTTCTAAAATCTTAGAATTTCGGAAATTGAAGCTCAGTATCGTCTTTTGCTCTTTTCTAAAATCTTAGAATTTTCGGAAATTTTAGTTCAGTATTGTCTTTTACTTATTTCTTAAATTAAGAAGGTTTCGGATATTGTAGCTCTGTACAGTCTTTGCTTGTTTCTCAAATTTAACAATTTCAGAAATTGTAGCTCAGTATAGTCGTTTACTTATTTCTTAAATTTTAGAAGTTTCGGAAATTGTAACTCAGTATAGTCTTTGGCTTATTTCTAAAATCTAAGAATTTCAGAAATTGTAGCTCAGTTTAGCTTTTGCTATTTCTAAAATTAAAGAATTTCGGAAATTGTAGCTCAGTATAGTCTATTGCTGATTTCTAAAATTTAAGAATTTCAGAAATTGTAGCTCAGCATAGTTGTATTCTTATTTCTTAAATTAAAGAATTTCAGAAATTGTAGCCCAGTATAGTCGTTTGCTTCTTCTTAAAATTTAAGAATTTCAGAAATTGTTAGCACAGTATAGCCTTTTGCTAATTTCTAAAATTTACGAATTTTAGAAATTGTAGCTCAGTATAGTCTTTTGCTAATTTCTTAAATCTTAGAAATCAGAAATTGTAGCTCAGTATCGTCTTTTGCTCTTTTCTAAAATCTTAGAATTTTCGGAAATTTTAGTCAGTATTGTCTTTTACTTATTTCTTAAATTTAAGAAGTTTGGAATTGTAACTTAGTATAGTCTTTTGCTTATTTCTAAAATTTAAGAATTTCAGAAATGTAGCTCAGTGTATTCGGTTGCTTTCTTTCTAAAATTATAGAATTTCAGAAATTGTAGCTCAGTATGTCTTTTGCTATTTCTAAAATCTTAGAATTCCAGAGAAATTGTTGTTCAGGATGTTGTTACTTATTTCTTTAATTTTAGAATTTTCTGAAATTGTAGATTCAGTATGTCTTTACTATTCTTAATTTAAGAAGTTTCGGAAATTGTAACTTAGTATAGTCTTTTGCTTATTTCTAAAATTTAAGATTTCAGAAATTGTAGCTCAGTATAGTCTTTTACTTATTTCTAAATTTTTAGAATTTCTGAAATTGAAGCTCAGTATAGTGTTTTGCTAATCTCTAAAATTTAAGAATTTCAGAAATTGTAGCTCAGTATAGTCGTTTACTTATTTCTAAAATTTAGATTTCAGTAATTGAAGCCTCAGTAAAGTCGTTTGCTTATTTCTGAAATTTAAGAATTTCAGAAACTCTCAGTAAAGTCTTTTGCTTATTTCTAAAATCTAAGAATTTCAGAAATTGTAGCTCAGTATAGTCGTTTGCTCATTTCTTAAATTTAAGAATTTCAGAAAATGAAGCTCAGTATAGTCTTTTGCTAATTTCTAAAATTTAAGAATTTCAGAAATTAGAGCTCAGTATAGTCGTTTGCTTTCTTCTTAAATTTAAGAATTTCAGAAATTGTAGCACAGTATAGCCTTTTGCTAATTTCTAAAATCTTCGAATTTCTAAAATTGTAGCTCAGTATCGTCTTTTGCTTATTTCTAAAATTTAAGAATATCAGACATTGTGATTCAGTATAGTCTTTTGATTATTTCCAAAATTTAAGAATTTCAGACATTGAAGCTCAGTATAGTTTTTTGCTTATTTCTAAAATTTAAGAATTTCAGAAATTGTAAATCAGTATAGTCTTTTACTTATTTCTAAAATTTTAGAATTTTAGGAAATTGTAACTCTGTATAGTCTTTTACTTATTTCTAAAATTTTAAAAGTTTTGGAAATTGTAATTCAGTATAGTCTTTTGCTTATTTCTAAAATTGAAGAATTTCAGAAATTATAGCTCATTATAGTCGTTTGCTCATTTCTAAAATTTAAGAATTTCAGAAAATGAAGCTCAGTATAGTCTTTTGCTAATTTCTAAAATTTTAGAATTTTCGAAAATTGTAGCTCAATATAGTCATTTGCTTCTTTTAAAAATTTAAGAATTTTAGAAATTGTAGCTCAGTCTACTCTTTTGCTTATTTTTAAAATATAAGAATTTCAGAAATTGTACCTCAGTATCGTCTTATGCTTATTTCTAAAATCTTGGAATTTTCGGAAATTGTAATTCAGTATTGTCTTTTACTGATTTCTTATATATTAGAAATTTCTGAAATTGTAACTCTGTATAGTCTTTTACTTATTGCTAAAATTTAAGAGTTTTTGGAAATTGTAATTAAGTATAGTCATTTGCTTATTTCTAAAATTTAAGAATTTCAGAAACTAAAGCTCAGTATAGTCGTTTGGTAATTTCTAAAACCTTAGAATTTCAGAAATTGTAGCTCAGTATCGCCTTTTGCTTGTTTCTAGAATCTTAGAATTTTCGGAAATTGTAGTTCAGTTTTGTCTTTTACTCATTTCTTTAATTTTAGAAGTTTTGGTTATTGTAACTCAGTATAGTCTTTTGCACATTTCTTAAATTTAAGAATTTCAGAAATTGTAGCTCAGCAAAGTCTTTTGATTATTTATAAAATTTTAGAATTTCAGAAATTGAAGCTCAGTATAGTCTTTCGCTAATTTCTAAAATTTAAGAATTTCAGAAATTGTAGTTCAGTATTGTCTTTTACTGATTTCTTATATATTAGAAATTTCTGAAATTGTAACTCTGTATAGTCTTTTACTTATTGCTAAAATTTAAGAGTTTTGGAAATTGTAATTAAGTATAGTCATTTGCTTATTTCTAAAATATAAAAATTTCAGAAATTGTAGCTCAGTAGAGTCGTTTGCTTATTTCTAAAATTTTAGAATTTCAGAAATCGTAGCTCAGTATAGTCTTTTGCTTATTTCTAAAATTTTAGAATTTTTGGAAATTACAGTTCAGTATTGTCTTTTACTTATTTCTTATCTTTTATAAGTTGCGGAAATTGTAACTCAGTATAGTATTTTCTTATTTGTTAAATTTAAGAATTTCAGAAATTGTAGCTCAGTTTAGTTTTTTGCTTATCTCTTAAATTTAAGAATTTCAGAAATTGTAGCTCAGTATCGTCTTTTGCTTATTTCTTAAATCTTAGAATTTTCGGAAATTGTAGTTCAGTATTGTCTTTTACTTATTTCTTAAATTTTATAATCTCAGTAATTGAAGCTCAGTAAAGTCGGTTGCTTATTTATAAAATTTAAGAATTTCAGAAATTGTAGTTCAGTATTGTCTTTAACTCATTCTTAAATTTAAGAAAATTCGGAAATTGTAACTCAGTATAGTCTTTTGCTTAGTTCTTAAATTTAAGAATTTCAGAAATTGTAGCTCAGTATAGTCGTTTGCTCATTTCTTAAATTTTAGAATTTTCGAAAATTGTAGCTCAATATAGTCATTTGCTTCTTTTAAAAATTTTAGAATTTTAGTAATTGTAGCTCAGTCTACTCTTTTGCTTATTTCTAAAATTTAAGAATTTCAGAAATTGTACCTCAGTATCGTCTTATGCTTATTTCTAAAATCTTAGAATTTTCGGAAATTGTAATTCAGTATTGTCTTTTACTGATTTCTTATATATTAGAAATTTCTGAAATTGTAACTCTGTATAGTCTTTTACTTATTTCTAAAATTTTAGAATTTTTGGAAATTGTAATTCAGTATAGTCTTTTGCTTATTTCTAAATTTTAAGAATTTCAGAAAGTGTAGCTCAGTATAGTCTTTTGGTAATTTCTAAAACCTTAGAATTTCAGAAATTGTAGCTCAGTATCGCCTTTTGCTTGTTTCTAAAATCTTAGAATTTTCGGAAATTGTAGTTCAGTTTTGTCTTTTACTCATTTCTTTAATTTTAGAAGTTTTGGAAATTGTAACTCAGTATAGTCTTTTGCACATTTCTTAAATTTAAGAATTTCAGAAAGTGTAGCTCAGTATAGTCTTTTGATTATTTCTAAAATTTCAGAAATTCAGAAATTGTAGCTCAGTTTAGTCTTTTGATTATTTCTAAAATTTAAGAATAAGAAAATGAAGCTCAGTATAGTTTTTTGATTATTTCTTAAATTAAGGAATTTCAGAAATTGTAGCACAGTATAGTCGTTTGCTGATTTCTTAAATTTAAGAATTTCAGAAATTGTATCTCAATAAAGTCTTTTGCTGATTTCTAAAATTTTAGAATTTTCGGAAATGGTAGCTCAGTACAGTCTTTTGCTGATTCTTAAATTTAGGAATTTCAGAAATTGTAGCTCAGCATAGTCGTTTTCTTATTTCTTACATTTTAGAATCTCATCAATTGAAGCTTAGTATTTCCTTTTGCTTATTTATAAAATTTACGAACTTCAGAAATTGCAGCTCAGTATAGTCTTTTGCTTATTTCCAAAATTTAAGAATTTCAGAAATTAAAGCTCAGTATAGTCTTTTGCTTATTTTAAAAATTTTAGAATTTCAAAAATTGTAGCTCAGTATAGTCTTTTGCATGTTTCTCAAATTTAAGAATTTCAGAAATTGTAGCTCAGTATGGTCGTTTGCTTATTTCTAAAATTTAAGAATTTCAGAAATTGTAACTCAGTATAGTCTTTTGCTTGTTTCTACAATTTAATAATTTCAGAAATTGTAACTCAGTACAGTCGTTTGGTTATTTCTAAAATTTAAGGATTTCAGAAATTGAAGCTCAGTATAGTTTTTTGCTTATTTCTTAAATTTAAGAATTTCAGAGATTGTAGCTCAGGATAGTCTTTTGCTTATTTCTTAAATTTAAGAATTTCAGAGATTGTAGCTCAGGATAGTCTTTTGCTTATTTCTTAAATTTAAGAATTTCAGAAATTGTAGCTCAGTATAGTCTTTTGCTTATTAATAAAATTTAAGAATTTCAGAAATTGTAGCTCAGTATAGTCTTTTGCTTATTTCGAAAATTTAAGAATTTCAGAAATTGTAGCTCAGTATAGTCTTTTGCTTATTTCTTAAATTTAAGAAATTCGGAAATTGTAACTCAGTAGAGTCGTTTAGTTCTTTCTCAAATTTAAGAATTTCGAAAAATGTAGCTCAGTATAGTCTTTTGCTTATTTCTAAAATTTAAGAATTTCAGAAATTGTAGCTCAGTATAGTCTTTTGCTTATTTCTAAAATTTAAGAATTTCAGAAATTGTAACTCAGTATAGTCTTTTTATTATTTCTAAAATTTTAGAATTTTCGGAAATTGTAACGCTGTATAGTCTTTTGCTTATTTCTAAAATTTTAGAATTTTTGAAAATTGTTATTCAGTATAGTCTTTTGCTTATTTCTAAAATTTAAGAATTTCATAAATTATAGCTCAGAATAGTCGTTTGCTCATTTCTAAAATTTTAGAATTTCAGAAATTGAAGCTCAGTATAGTCTTTTGATAATTTCTAAAATCTTAGATTTCAGAAATTGAAGCTCAGTATCGTCTTTTGCTCTTTTCTAAAATCTTAGAATTTTCGGAAATTTTAGTTCAGTATTGTCTTTTACTTATTTCTTAAATATAAGAAGTTTCGGAAATTCTAGCTCTGTACAGTCTTTTGCTTGTTTCTCAAATTTAACAATTTCAGAAATTGTAGCTCAGTATAGTCGTTTGCTCATTTCTTAAATTTTAGAATTTTTGGAAATTGTAGCTCAGTATCGTTTTTGGATTATTTCTAAAATCTTAGAATTTTCGAAAATTATAGTTCAGTATTGTCTTTTTCTTATTTCTTAAATTTTAGAAGTTTCGGAAATTGTAACTCAGTATAGTCTTTGGCTTATTTCTAAAATCTAAGAATTTCAGAAATTGTAGCTCAGTATGGTCTTTTGATTATTTCTAAAATTTTAGAATTTCAGACATTAAAGCTCAGTATAGTCTTTTGCTTCTTTAAAAAATTCAAGAATTTCAGAAATTGTAGCTCAGTATGGTCTTTTGATTATTTCTAAAATTTAAGAATTTCAGACATTGAAGCTCAGTATAGTTTTTTGCTGATTTCAAAAATTTAAGAATTTCAGAAATTGTAACTCAGTATAGTCTTTTACTTATTTCTAAAATTTTAGAATTTTTGGAAATTGTAACTCTGTATAGTCTTTTACTTATTTCTAAAATTTTAAAAGTTTTGGAAATTGTTATTCAGTATAGTCTTTTGCTTATTTCTAAAATTTAAAAATTTCAGAAACTATAGCTCAGTATAGTCGTTTGCTCATTTCTAAAATTTAAGAATTTCAGAAAATCTCAGTATTAACTTTACTTTTTTCTAAAATTCAAGAATTTCAGAAATTGAAGCTCAGTATAGTCTTTTGATAATTTCTAAAATCTTAGAATTTCAGAAATTGAAGCTCAGTATCGTCTTTTGCTCTTTTCTAAAATCTTAGAATTTTCGGAAATTTTAGTTCAGTATTGTCTTTTACTTATTTCTTAAATTTAAGAAGTTTCGGATATTGTAGCTCTGTACAGTCTTTTGCTTGTTTCTCAAATTTAACAATTTCAGAAATTGTAGCTCAGTATAGTCGTTTACTTATTTCTTAAATTTTAGAAGTTTCGGAAATTGTAACTCAGTATAGTCTTTGGCTTATTTCTAAAATCTAAGAATTTCAGAAATTGTAGCTCAGTTTAGTCTTTTGCTTATTTCTAAAATTAAAGAATTTCGGAAATTGTAGCTCAGTATAGTCTATTGCTGATTTCTAAAATTTAAGAATTTCAGAAATTGTAGCTCAGCATAGTTGTATTCTTATTTCTTAAATTAAAGAATTTCAGAAATTGTAGCCCAGTATAGTCGTTTGCTTTCTTCTTAAATTTAAGAATTTCAGAAATTGTAGCACAGTATAGCCTTTTGCTAATTTCTAAAATTTACGAATTTTAGAAATTGTAGCTCAGTATAGTCTTTTGCTAATTTCTTAAATCTTAGAAATTCAGAAATTGTAGCTCAGTATCGTCTTTTGCTCTTTTCTAAAATCTTAGAATTTTTGGGAAATTTTAGTTCAGTATTGTCTTTTACTTATTTCTTAAATTTAAGAAGTTTCGGAAATTGTAACTTAGTATAGTCTTTTGCTTATTTCTAAAATTTAAGAATTTCAGAAATTGTAGCTCAGTTTATTCGGTTGCTTCTTTCTAAAATTAAAGAATTTCAGAAATTGTAGCTCAGTATAGTCTTTTGCTAATTTCTAAAATCTTAGAATTCCAGAAATTGTAGCTCAGTATAGTCGTTTACTTATTTCTAAAATTTTAGAATTTCAGTAATTGAAGCTCAGTAAAGTCGTTTGCTTATTTCTGAAATTAAAGAATTTCAAAAATTGTAGCTCCGTATAGTCTTTTGAATATTTCTAAAATTTAAGAATTTCAGAAATTGTAACTCAGTGTAGTCTTTTGCTTATTTCTAAAACTTAAGAATTTCAGAATGTGAAACTCAGTATAGTCTTTTGCTTATTTCTAAAATTTCCGACTAACATAAATTGTAGCTCAGGATAGTCTTTTACTTATTTCTTAAATTTTAGAATCGCAGTTATTGAAGCTCAGTATAGTCTTTTTCTTTTTTCTTAAATCTTAGAATTTTCGGAAATTAAAGTTCACTATTGTCTTTTACTTATTTCTTAAATTTTAGAAGTTTAGGAAATTGTAACTCAGTATAGTCTTTTGCTTATTTCTAAAATTTTAGAATTTTTGGAGATTGTAACGCTGTATAGTCTTTACTTATTTCTAAAATTTTAGAATTTTTGGAATTTGTAATTCAGTATAGTCTTATGCTTATTTCTTAAATTTAAGAATATCAGAAACTATAGCTCAGTATAGTCTTTTGCTCATTTCTAAAATTTAAGAATTTCAGAAAATCTCAGTATAGTCTTTTGCTAATTTCTTAAATTTAAGAATTTCAGAAATTGTAGCTCAGTATAGTCGTTTGCTCATTTCTTAAATTTAAGAATTTCAGAAAATGAAGCTCAGTATAGTCTTTTGCTTATTTCTAAAATTTAAGAATTTCAGAAATTGTAGCTCAGTATAGTCTTTTGCTTATGTCTAAAATTTAAGAATTTTTGGTAATTGCAACTCTGTATAGTCTTTTACTTATTTCTAAAATTTTAGAATTTTTGGAAATTGTAACTATGTATAGTCTTTGGCTTATTTCTAAAATCTAAGAATTTCAGAAATTGTAGCTCAGTTTAGTCTTTTGCTTATTTCTAAAATTAAAGAATTTCGGAAATTGTAGCTCAGTATAGTCTTTTGCTGATTTCTTCAATTTAAGAATTTCAGAAATTGTAGCTCAGCATAGTCGTATTCTTATTTCTAAAATTTAAGAATTTCAGAAATTGTAGCTCAGTATAGTCGTTTGCTTTCTTCTTAAATTTAAGAATTTCAGAAATTGTAGCACAGTATAGCCTTTTGCTAATTTCTAAAATTTACGAATTTTAGAAATTGTAGCTCAGTATAGTCTTTTGCTAATTTCTTAAATCTTAGAAATTCAGAAATTGTAGCTCAGTATCGTCTTTTGCTCTTTTCTAAAATCTTAGAATTTTCGGAAATTTTAGTTCAGTATTGTCTTTTACTTATTTCTTAAATTTAAGAAGTTTCGGAAATTGTAACTTAGTATAGTCTTTTGCTTATTTCTAAAATTTAAGAATTTCAGAAATTGTAGCTCAGTATAGTCGTTTGCTCATTTCTTAAATTTAAGAATTTCAGAAAATGAAGCTCAGTATAGTCTTTTGCTTATTTCTAAAATTTAACAATTTCAGAAATTGTAGCTCAGTATAGTCTTTTGCTAATTTCTAAAATCTTCGAATTTCTAAAATTGTAGCTCAGTATCGTCTTTTGCTTATTTCTAAAATTTAAGAATATCAGACATTGTGATTCAGTATAGTCTTTTACTTATTTCTAAAATTTTAGAATTATAGGAAATTGTAACTCTGTATAGTCTTTTACTTATTTCTAAAATTTTAAAAGTTTTGGAAATTGTAATTTGGTATAGTCTTTTGCTTATTTCTAAAATTTAAGAATTTCAGAAATTATAGCTCATTATAGTCGTTTGCTCATTTCTAAAATTTAAGAATTTCAGAAAATGAAGCTCAGTATAGTTTTTTGCTAATTTCTAAAATTTTAGAATTTTCGAAAATTGTAGCTCAATATAGTCATTTGCTTCTTTTAAAAATTTAAGAATTTTAGAAATTGTAGCTCAGTCTACTCTTTTGCTTATTTTTAAAATATAAGAATTTCAAAAATTGTACCTCAGTATCGTCTTATGCTTATTTCTAAAATTTTAGAATTTTTGAAATTGTAACTCAGTATACTTGTTTGCTTACTTCTAAAATTTAAGAATTTCAGAAATTGTACCTCAGTATCGTCTTATGCTTATTTCTAAAATCTTAGAATTTTCGGAAATTGTAATTCAGTATTGTCTTTTACTGATTTCTTATATATTAGAAATTTCTGAAATTGTAACTCTGTATAGTCTTTTACTTATTGCTAAAATTTAAGAGTTTTTGGAAATTGTAATTAAGTATAGTCATTTGCTTATTTCTAAAATTTAAGAATTTCAGAAACTAAAGCTCAGTATAGTCGTTTGGTAATTTCTAAAACCTTAGAATTTCAGAAATTGTAGCTCAGTATCGCCTTTTGCTTGTTTCTAAAATCTTAGAATTTTCGGAAATTGTAGTTCAGTTTTGTCTTTTACTCATTTCTTTAATTTTAGAAGTTTTGGAAATTGTAACTCAGTATAGTCTTTGCACATTTCTTAAATTTAAGAATTTCAGAAATTGTAGCTCAGCAAAGTCTTTTGATTATTTATAAATTTTAGAATTTCAGAAATTGAAGCTCAGTATAGTCTTTCGCTAATTTCTAAAATTTAAGAATTTCAGAAATTGTAGTTCAGTATTGTCTTTTACTGATTTCATATATATTAGAAATTTCTGAAATTGTAACTCTGTATAGTCTTTTACTTATTGCTAAAATTTAAGAGTTTTTGGAAATTGTAATTAAGTATAGTCATTTGCTTATTTCTAAAATATAAAAATTTCAGAAATTGTAGCTCAGTAGAGTCGTTTGCTTATTTCTTAAATTTTAGAATTTCAGAAATTGTAGCTCAGTATAGTCTTTTGCTTATTTCTAAAATTTTAGAATTTTGGAAATTACAGTTCAGTATTGTCTTTTACTTATTTCTTATCTTTTATAAGTTGCGGAAATTGTAACTCAGTATAGTATTTTTCTTATTTGTTAAATTTAAGAATTTCAGAAATTGTAGCTCAGTTTAGTTTTTGCTTATCTCTTAAATTTAAGAATTTCAGAAATTGTAGCTCAGTATCGTCTTTTGCTTATTTCTAAAATCTTAGAATTTTCGGAAATTGTAGTTCAGTATTGTCTTTTACTTATTTCTTAAATTTTATAATCTCAGTAATTGAAGCTCAGTAAAGTCGGTTGCTTATTTATAAAATTTAAGAATTTCAGAAATTGTAGTTCAGTATTGTCTTTAACTCATTTCTTAAATTTAAGAAAATTCGGAAATTGTAACTCAGTATAGTCTTTTGCTTAGTTCTTAAATTTAAGAATTTCAGAAATTGTAGCTCAATATAGTCGTTTGCTCATTTCTTAAATTTTAGAATTTTCGAAAATTGTAGCTCAATATAGTCATTTGCTTCTTTTAAAATTTTAGAATTTTAGAAATTGTAGCTCAGTCTACTCTTTTGCTTATTTTAAAATATAAGAATTTTCAGAAATTGTACCTCAGTATCGTCTTATGCTTATTTCTAAAATTTTAGAATTTTTGAAATTGTAACTCAGTATACTTGTTTGCTTACTTCTAAAATTTAAAAATTTCAGAAATTGTACCTCAGTATCGTCTTATGCTTATTTCTAAAATCTTAGAATTTTCGGAAATTGTAATTCAGTATTGTCTTTTACTGATTTCTATATATTAGAAATTTCTGAAATTGTAACTCTGTATAGTCTTTTACTTATTTCTAAAATTTTAGAATTTTGGAAATTGTAATTCAATATAGTCTTTTGCTTATTTCTAAATTTTAAGAATTTCAGAAAGTGTAGCTCAGTATAGTCTTTTGGTAATTTCTAAAATCTTAGAATTGTCGGAAATTGTAGCTCAGTATCGCCTTTTGCTTGTTTCTAAAATCTTAGAATTTTCGGAAATTGTAGTTCAGTTTTGTCTTTTACTCATTTCTTTAATTTTAGAAGTTTTGGAAATTGTAACTCAGTATAGTCTTTTGCTTAGTTCTTAAATTTAAGAATTTCAGAAATTGTAGCTCAATAAAGTCTTTTGCTTATTTCTAAAATTTTAGAATTTTCGGAAATGGTAGCTCAGTATAGTCGTTTGCTTATTTCTAAAATTTAAGAATTTCAGAAATTGTGGCTCAGTATAGTCTTTTGCTGATTTCTTAAATTTAGGAAGTTCAGAAATAGTAGCTCAGTATAGTTTTTTGATTATTTCTTAAATTAAGGAATTTCAGAAATTGTAGCACAGTATAGTCGTTTGCTGATTTCTTAAATTTAAGAATTTCAGAAATTGTATCTCAATAAAGTCTTTTGCTGATTTCTAAAATTTTAGAATTTTCGGAAATGGTAGCTCAGTACAGTCTTTTGCTGATTTCTTAAATTTAGGAATTTCAGAAATTGTAGCTCAGCATAGTCGTTTTCTTATTTCTTACATTTTAGAATCTCATCAATTGAAGCTTAGTATTTCCTTTGCTTATTTATAAAATTTACGAACTTCAGAAATTGCAGCTCAGTATAGTCTTTTGCTTATTTCCAAAATTTAAGAATTTCAGAAATTAAAGCTCAGTATAGTCTTTTGCTTATTTTCAAAATTTTAGAATTTCAAAAATTGTAGCTCAGTATAGTCTTTTGCATGTTTCTCAAATTTAAGAATTTCAGAAATTGTAGCTCAGTATGGTCGTTTGCTTATTTCTAAAATTTAAGAATTTCAGAAATTGTAACTCAGTATAGTCTTTTGCTTGTTTCTACAATTTAATAATTTCAGAAATTGTAACTCAGTACAGTCGTTTGGTTATTTCTAAAATTTAAGGATTTCAGAAATTGAAGCTCAGTATAGTTTTTTGCTTATTTCTTAAATTTAAGAATTTCAGAAATTGTACCTCAGTATAGTCTTTTACTCATTTCTAAAATTTTTGAATTTTTGGAAATTGTAACTCTGTATAGTCTTTTACTAAATTCTAAAATTTTAGAATTTTCGGAAATTGTAGCTCAGTATAGTCTTTTGCTAATTTCTAAAATTTAAGAATTTCAGAAATGGTAGCTCAGTATAATCTTTTGCTTATTTCTAAAATCTAAGAATTTCAGAAATTGTAACTCAGTATAGTCTTTCACTTATTTCGAAAATTTTGGAATTTTCGGAAATTGTAGCTCAGTCTGATCTTTTACTTATTTTAAAATTTTAGAATCACAGTAATTGAGGCTCAGTATAGTCTGTTGCTTATTTCTAAAATCTTAGAATTTTCGGAAATTGTAACTCAGTATAGTCGTTTGCTTATTTCTAAAATTTACGAATTTCAGAAATTGTAGTTCAGTATTGTCTTTTACTTATTTCTTAAATTTTAGAATTTCAGAAATCGTAGCTCAGTATAGTCTTTTGCTTATTTCTAAAATTTTAGAATTTTTGGAAATTACAGTTCAGTATTGTCTTTTACTTATTTCTTATCTTTTATAAGTTGCGGAAATTGTAACTCAGTATAGTATTTTTCTTATTTGTTAAATTTAAGAATTTCAGAAATTGTAGCTCAGTATAGTCTTTTGCTAATTTCTTAAATCATAGAATTTCAGAAATTGTAGCTCAGTTTCATCTTTTGCTAATTTCTAAAATCTTAGAATTTTCGGATATTGTAGCCCAGCATAGTCTTTTGCTTATTTCTAAACTTTAAGAATTTCATTAATCGTAGCTCAGTATTATCTTTTGCTTATTTCTAAAATTTAAGAATTTCAGAAATTGTAGCTCAGTTTCGTCATATGCTTATTTGTAAAATCTAAGAATTTCAAAAATTGTAACTCAGTATAGTCTTTTACTAATTTGTAAAATTTTAGAATTTTCGGAAATTGTAGCTCAGTATAGTCTGTTGCTTATTTCTAAAATTTAAGAATTTCAGAAATTGTAACTCAGTATACTCTTTTGCTTATTTCTAAAATTTTAGAATTTTCGGAAATTGTAGCTCAGTATAAGCTTTTATATATTTCGAAAATTTTAGAATCTCAGTAGTTGACGCTCAGTATAGTCTTTTGCTTATTTCTAAAATCTAAGAATTTTCGGAAATTGTAAATCAGTATAGTCTTTTGCTTATTTCTAAAATTTAAAACTTTAAGAAATTGAAGTTCAGTATAGTCTTTTGCTTATTTCTAAAATTCAAGAATTTCAGAAATTGTAGCTCAGTATAGTGTTTTGCTAATTTCTAAAATTTAAGAATTTCAGAAATGGTAGCTCAGTATAATCTTTTGCTTATTTCTAAAATCTAAGAATTTCAGAAATTGTAACTCAGTATAGTCTTTAATTATTTCGAAAATTTTGGAATTTTCGGAAATTGTAGCCCAGTATAATCTTTTACTTATTTCTAAAATTTAAGAATCTCAGTAATTAAGGCTCAGTATAGTCTTTTGCTAATTTCTAAAATCTTAGAATTTTCGGAAATTGTAACTCAGTATAGTCGTTTGCTTATTTCGTAAATTTAAGAATTTCAGAAATTATAGTTCAGTATTGTCTTTTACTTATTTCTAAAATTTTAGAATTTTCGGAAATTGTAGCTCAGTAGAGTCTTTTAATATTTCTAAAATTTAAGAATTTCAGAAATTGTAGCTCAGTATAATCTTTTGCTTATTTCTAAAATTTAAGAATTTCAGAAATTATATCTCAGTATACTCTTTTGCTTATTTCTAAAATTTTAGAATTTTCGGAAATTGTAGCTCAGTATAAGCTTTTATATATTTCGAAAATTTTAGAATCTCAGTAGTTGACGCTCAGTATAGTCTTTTGCTTATTTCTAAAATCTAAGAATTTTCGGAAATTGTAAATCAGTATAGTCTTTTGCTTATTTCTAAAATTTAAAACTTTAAAAAATTGAAGTTCAGTATTGTCTTTTACTTATTTCTTAAATTTTAGAATTTTCGGAAATCTTAATTCAGTATAGTCTTTTGCTTTTTTCTAATATTTAAGAATTTCAGAAATTGTAGCTCAGTATAGTCTTTTGCTTATTTCTAAAATCATAGAATTTCAGAGATTGTAGCTCAGTATAGTCTTTTGCTTATTTCTAAAATTTAAGAATTTCAGAAATTGTAGCTCAGTATAGTCTTTTACTTATTTCTCAAATTTTAGAATTTTTGGAAATTGTAACTCTGTATAGTCTTTTATTTAATTCTAAAATTAAAGAATTTTCGGAAATTGTAGCTCAGTATAGTCTTTTGCATATTTCTAAAATTTAAGAATTTCAGAAATTGTAGCTCAGTATAATCTTTTGCTTATTTCTAAAATCTAAGAATTTCAGAAATTGTAACTCAGTATAGTCTTTAATTATTTCGAAAATTTTGGAATTTTCGGAAATTGTAGCCCAGTATAATCTTTTACTTATTTCTAAAATTTTAGAATCTCAGTAATTAAGGCTCAGTATAGTCTTTTGCTAATTTCTAAAATCTTAGAATTTTCGGAAATTGTAACTCAGTATAGTCGTTTGCTTATTTCTTAAATTTAAGAATTTCAGAAATTATAGTTCAGTATTGTCTTTTACTTATTTCTAAAATTTTAGAATTTTCGGAAATTGTAGCTCAGTATAGTCTTTTACTTATTTCTAAAATTTAAGAATTTCAGAAATTGTAGCTCAGTATAATCTTTTACTTAATTCTAAAATTTTAGAATTTTCGGAAATTGTAGCTCAGTATAGTCTTTTGCTTCTTTCTAAAATTGAAGAATTTCAGAAATTGTAGTTCAGAATTGTCTTTTACTTATTTCTTATATTTTAGAATTTCCGGAAATTGTAGCTCAGTATAGTCTTTTGCTTATATCTAAAATTTAAGAATTTCAGAAATTGTAGCTCAGAATAATCTTTAGCTTATTTCTAAAATCTAGGAATTTCAGAAATTGTAAATCAGTATTATATATATATATAATATATATATATATATATATATATATATATATATATATATATATATTTGCGAGTAAAGTTTAATGCTTATGAACTAATTTATGTACAAAACATAATGACGCGGGGAAAAAACATAACATATTTTATAACGTTAGACAACAATTGAGTACGCCTAGATCAATCATACCATCGTTGTTACCAACGATGTGGATGATATAGTTTGCAAACAAACGCAAAACACCTATTCTCTGTTCAGTACTAACTCCGGCTAGTACTGGGAATTCCAAACAGTTAAAAGAACGAGCACAACCTGGAGCTAACGCAGTAATTTTCTGTTGCAATAGCTCCCAAGCCGCAGAAACTCTTCTGCAACATGAAAATTTATGCTCCAGGGTTTCCACAAACGGACAAAACAAACACGAGTTGGTCACAATTTGCCCCATTCGGAAAAGAAGATCGCATGTTGGAATTTTTCCGTTGACCAACAGAAAAAGTGTCGAACGTTGAAGGGATGATAAGACTGGACTATTGACGTTTCTCCAGATCCTTCTCCAGCTGTGTTGTCGTGTCTCACGCACTATCTTAGCGTCTAGTAATCTGCTCGTAAGCATACGCCGCAACAGCCGAGACGATGGCCTTTGACCGTACTCTGGTGGCACGTACGCAAGTTGTTTGATCACGTTTCTCAGGCAAGGATATGTAGTCGGAATGCTTGAGAGATCCGGTGGATTACCGGCCCTGATGATGTGTGGCTCACCGATTGCTAGGCACTCTCGTTCTGCAAGATACCTGTTCGTCAAGAGAACATTAAGTGTAACTGCTGGTATGTCCAGATTCAGACCACCTCGCTTCCGTGGTAGTGCCAGCTGATGAAGTGGGATCCAGATTCCTCCAGTGCCATGCCACAGAAAGGAACCAATAATACTAGTTACCTACGCAATGTCCAATGCTCTGGCGCCACATACTGACGCCACGTACCACAGCTTCGGTAGCAGGAAGGTGTTGAGAAGATATACCTTCTGCACAAGATTTAAATCTCTCATGCGATGCAGCCACACTAGAGATCTAAAGTGCTGGATTACGATGTCCCAATTATGTCCCATGTCATCTCGGATGTCATTCGAAAATAGAATTCCGAGCAGTCGAAGCCGTTGAACAGAGTGTAGCCATGGGACAGATACTATTGTGGAAGCACTAACGATTCCTACGTCGAGTGCGTTGGTTTTGTCCACGTTGAGACGAGCACCAGAGACACTTCCAAATGCCTCAAATAGTTCTCGCACACGCTCGATTTTGTCAGGAGAGGTTGTCACCACAGAGATGTTGTCAGCATATGCGTTGACCAGGTCATCCTGGCCGCAGCAAATGCCTTCTAGTCTTGTGATGAGCGATTGAAGGTAAAGGATGAAAAGGTGCATGGAAAGAGGGTCACCTTGTCGGACAGAACGTTGGATCGGAAAGGAAGGAGAGAGGTGACCATTAATGAGGATGCGGGATGCTGATCGCTCACCAATAGTTCTCAAAAGCCCTACCAACCTCGGATGGAATCCCAAAGAGAGCATGGTTTCAAAAAGGAAATTCCTATTGACGCGATCAAAAGCATGCGAAAGGTCAAAGGAGATGAGCTTACCACACTTTCGTTTCCTCTGCAGATCAATCACCCTCTCCTTAACGGAAAGAACAGCTTGAAAAATGTTGCGTGGTTTATTACAACATTTCTGCGCTGCCGAAATAATCTCCCACTTCCCGATGATGCCATCGAGTCTGTGTTTGACCATCCGCGACAGAAGCTTGTAATCTGCGTTAAGGAGTGATATCGGTCGAAATGCAGACATGGTACAGCCTCCTCCCCTCTTCCTAACCAACACTATGACCCCGTCAACGAAACTTTCAGGAATCTTTCCTAAGAGGGCCTCATTAAGAACTAGAAGAAGCTCTCTATTTATGATGCTGAATGCACGGTGATAAAACTCTTTGGGAATTCCATCCGGGCCAGGGGACTTTCTCGAAGGTGACTTTTTAATTGCATCGAAAAGCTCACCATAAGTAAACTCGTCCATGCAATTTTTGTTGGCTTCGCAGTCCTCGGGAATAACGCGTGTGCTTGTGAATGTTGTTTCTGTAGTCGTTGTGGATGTGTCGGATGTTGTGTATAGATTTCTGAAAAAGCCCTCAACATGAACAATTATATTCTTTAGCTCAGTTAAGGACGATCCGTCATCAATCGTCAGCTTGTCGATCACCGTTCGCCTCCTCCTTTGCTCCCCTAACTGAAAGACCGACATGCTCTCTCCGCATACGCGTGTTTCATTAATGCGGGTGAAGTCCTCGGAAAAACGTCTCTGAAGGAGAAGCATTTGTCCTTTTATACGATTTATATTCACTAACTCGTTAGGGTCCGTGACATATCGATCATAGGCGGACTTCAACCCCCTGTAGAGTAGTTCATGATGCAAGCGAAAACGTTGGTACCGTTCATTTGTTTTCCAACGGAAAAACGACTTTATTTTAGGATTCGCGAGCTCAACCCACCACTGCATCCACGAGCCGTAATTTCTACGCTGTCTGGTCCAATAGTTCCACTTGCATCCGAACTCCTCCAGGTTTGCGTCAGTGAATACATGTGGTCTCAGTTGCCAATAGCCATTGCTGTGCGAACGGCTCGGCGGGATTGGAAGGCAAACACGAACGGTAAGCGCCTTGTGATCGGAAAAGGACAAGACATGCATACTGGTCGCTCTTAACTGTGTTTTAAGTGAAGAGGAGACATAACAACGATCGATACGTGAACCCGAACCACTTGTGACATAAGAAAACTCCACTGAGTTACCCTTGAGAAGCTCCCAGCTGTCGCACATGCCCATGTTGCTTACAGCGTTTTGCAAAGAAAGGCTAAAATTTCTAGTGCCCGTCACATCTTTCGACTGCAACACGCAGTTAAAGTCACCCGCGAGAATAACATGGTTACATGCATTCCGCAAATAGAAAGGTGACGTTCGCCCGAAAAAATCCTCCCTCTCCGCTCTCCGCTGACTGCCCGAAGGAGCGTAAACATTGCACAGGGTGGCATTGTTCTCGAGTCGAACGCAAATTAGACGAGAATCTAAGCTGCGCTCGACATGGGAAAATTTTAAATGTTGACGTAAAGCGATCGCCGTACCCCTCCCCGTCACATCAACATTGCAAATTACGATATACCCAGGAAGCGATAGATCTGAAATACATACTTCTTGCAGAAATATGATGTCCAGGTCCATCGTCCTAATAAATGTTTTGAGGGCTTTCAGCTTTGTCGCGTTAGAAATCGCATTAATATAAATAGTAGCTATATTATAGCTACTACCAAGATCACTACTTACCGGGTTAGGATCCATCGCAATAAAACTTAATTAATCTGTAGTGAAGTTGTGTGTTTTTTTGGCGGTCGACCAGGCTTACGCTTGGACGCGCTCATAACACTAAATGTTGACGAACATGAGGCGTCACTCTCATTATCCGTTTCCTGATTTTGCTTGCGTTTAACCGCAAGCAGTTCGTCGTGGGAAGGGATGGAAAAGGATGTGGAAGGGATTGCGAGCGGCTCTTTGAACATTAAGGCACCTGAAAGCGCCCGGCATTCCACCCTCATGGGCTCAGATGCAGCCGCATCGTTAGCATCAGTGGCAGCATCCGTAGCAGCGGCAGCATCGGCAACAGCAGCGGAAACAGCGGCATTGATAGTAGCGGCAGCGGCAGCATCATCGGCAGCAGGAGCAGTAAAAGTAGGAGCATCGTCATTTTCTACATGCGTTGCGACGGCACCAACGGCAGCACGCATCTTCTCCTCGGGTTGCTCACCACTGGCTTTCACGCTCCGCTTCGGACCCGAAGGCGGAGCGAGAGTTAGCGGCTCGATCGGGATCACAAGCCGATTAGCCACTTTCGATGCAGTGCTCGCTGGTGGCTTAGTGGTGTTTGCAAGGGAAGTAATTTTGGCCTTCCCTTTGCGTCGTCCCGTGGTGTTAGTACCTGCGGTACTAGTTGATGCTGTGTTCGCATCAGATGTTTGTGCTGGTGCTTGCTTAACGGTACGATTTTGCCGCACCGCTGTTGAGGAGCTGACCCACACGGTTTTGGATGCAGCTAATACCGTGATGCAAAGTTTCATTGCAGTGACGGCAAGTTTGCTGCTGTCCGCGATACAACACACCGGTCATCTCACCACACACAGTAATGAAGGAAGGGATGGGTTTCGCCAGGTTCATGCGCACTATGCGCACACCCGAAGGAATCCCGGCAAGCCGCGTTCCGGCTCCCCAAACACCGGGCACAATAGTTAGCACTTCACCAAAGCGGTTCAGCTCAGCGGAAACGTTTTCGTCGGGGATTCCTGGCGGAAGATCACGGATGTTCACCTCCGTCGCACCATCCACCATCTCGATCGGAATCGGATACTGCTTCCCCTCGTGCGTGATGCAGTGCTTCCCCGAATGCTGCTTCACTATGCTTTCCGCACGTTCAAGCGTTGGCATAGTGACGTAGACGGCACTTTGCGCAGTGTTGCGTTGCACCATCTTCACATCCACACCCGTTTCTAGCACTTCAAAAAGGAAGTTCACGGTTTCTTCTAGGGTGGGTCGCTTAGGAGCCTCCGAAAAGTCGATACGGAAGGTGTTCCTTCCATATCTTTCGGTCGTACACATTATGGCTTGCAAATCAAAACAACAACACGTCCTCTCTCGTTCACGTTTGCAAGCGAACTGGGCTTCGTATAGTCATTTGCTTATTTCTAAAATTTAAGGATTACAGAAATTATAACTCAGTAAAGTAATTTGTTAAATTATAAACTCCTATAATCTCAGCAATTGTAGCTCAGTATAGTCGTTTGCTTATTTCTAAAATTTAAGATTTTCAGAAATTGTAACTCACTATAGTCGTTTGCTCATTTCTTCAATTTAAGAATTACAGAAATTGTAGCTCAGTATAGTCTTTTGCTAATTTCTCAAATTAAAGAATTTCAGAAATTTTTACTCAGTATCGTCTTTTGCTTATTTCTAAAATCTTAGATTTTTCGGAAATTGTAGTTCAGTATAGTCTTTTACTTATTTCTTAAATTTTAGAAGTTTCGGAAATTGTAACTTAGTATAGTCTTTTGCTCATTTCTTAAATCTAAGAATTTCAGAAAATGTAGCTCAGTTTAGTCTTTTGCTAATTTCTAAAATTTAAGAATTCCAGAAATTGTAGCTCAGTATTGTCTTATGCTTATTTCTAAAATTTTGGAATTTTTGGAAATTGTAACTCTGTATAGTGTTTTACTTATTGCTAAAATTTAAGAATTTTTGGCAATTGTAATTCAGTATAGTCTTTTACTTATGTCTAAAATTTAAGAATTTCAGAAATTGTAGCTCAGTATAATCTTTTGCTTATTTCTATAATCTAAGAATTTCAGAAATTGTAGCTCAGTATCGCCTATTGCTTATTTCTAAAATTTAAGAATTTCAGAAATTGTAACTCAGTATAGTCTTTTACTTAGTACTAAAATTTTATAATTTTTGGAAATTGTAACTCTGTATAGTCTTTTACTTATTTCTATAATTTTAGAATTTTCGGAAATAGTAATTCAGTATAGTCTTTTGCTTATTTCTAAAATTTAAGAATTTCAGAAATTATAGCTCAGTATAGTCGTTTGCTCATTTCTAAAATTTTAGAATTTCAGAAAATGAAGCTCAATTGAGTCTTTCGCTAGTTTCTAAAATTTAAGAATTTCAGAAATTGTAGTTCAGTATTGTCTTTTACTTATTTCTAAAATATTAGAATTTCAGAAATTGTAATTCAGTATAGTCTTTTGCTTATTTATAAAATTTAAGAATTTCAGAAATCGTAGCTCAGTATAGTCTTTTGCTTATTTCTAAAATTTAAGAATTTCAGAAATTGTAGCTCAGTAGAGTTTTTTGCTTATTTCTAAAATTTAAGAATTTCAGAAATTGTAGCTCAGTATTGTCTTTTGCTTTTTTCTAAAACCTTAGAATTTTCGGAAATCGTAGTTCAGTATTGTCTTTTACTTATTTCTTAAATTTAAGAATTTTCGGAAATTGTAACTCAGTATCGTCTTTTGCTTATTTCTAAAATTTAAGAATTTCAGAAATCATAGCTCAGTATAGTCTTT
>NW_024428530.1:0-25473 GCF_017562075.2 Anopheles merus | reverse complement strand
CACACTTTCACACACAAAAGCCACCTTGCAGCGGAATTTGGGGCAAGTGTGCCATAGGGGCAAGAGTGCCACCATGCATTTTTTTCCATACAACCTTTATTTAAATGATCTATTGTGTATACAGTTGGTTGCTTTCCAATGACTAGGTATACGGAATTTCATATAGATCAATCAATATTTCCCTTGTTTTGAACTTATCTATTTTGAGTTTCAAAATTGAGCAGAATATTATATTTTTTTAATCAAACGAACAAGCTCTCAAAAATCATGGGAAAATCAACCGAGAAAATATTTACACTACCGTAAGGGGTGGGGTTAGTTGAAAAAAAAATCTTTTTGTCACTGAAAATTCCAATTTCAAAAAGTTACAACTTTTGGGCAAAAGAGGCCATCTCTGTTTGGGGCAGTGTGCCACCATCTTTCATAGGCGCGAGCAGTCAAAAATGTAATATTGTTGTAGCGGAAGCGGTATGGTGCGCTATTAGGAGCGAATTACACCCGAAAAAAAAGATCAGCAACAAACCATATTACGATACATTTGTGATGAAAAAGGGTTCATTGATGACTCAAGACATGGAGGAATACATACACTAGCCCACACACGCAAAAAACTCCACTATGCAAGAAATACGTTTATTTTCAACCACGTCTTTCCCCATACGAGTGGCACTCTTGCCCCATAGCCCAAAAAACAATGTCTTTTTGGACCCTTTCTAAAACGCTTCAAAGACAGTTTTGTTTGCTCTTTTTTCGAGCGAAACTCATTTATGAGTGAGGAAAAAGATGTAAAATGGCTATGAGACTTAAATCGGCTTTTGACAAATACGTTTTAGTGAGTTAAACATGAAATGTATAAGGTGGCACACTTGCCCCAAATTCCGCTACCGGTGTCATGCATTAAAAAGCTATGAAGTTACACCAAGTTCGGTTCACGTTCTTAACAAGTTTTAACGTTCCATGGTCAACCTTGCATATAGTGCTAATCAGCCACAAAGTTCCAAAGAGTACCGTGTGCTTGTTACAAAGCTTTATAGTTCCACCAAGTACCGTTTCATCTCTTAATTACCCACAAGTACGACATCAGAACGATTTTTCGTTAAACAACCCCAATCTGCTATAAAATACGAGCTGGCTATGTGGGAGGCCTGCCTGTTCCTCTTGTGGGCTCGCCTTTCAATGACTTATTTATCACCTTAGCAGGATAGTCAGTCCTACGTACAGGGACACTGTTCATTCGGGGCTTGAACCCATGACGGGCATATTATTTAGTCGTTTACGATTGTACCACGAGACCGGCTAATTGAATATTAGTTTCTACAAAATAAATGATTAAAAGAAGCGTAAACAAAGAAATATTCGAAAATTCGATTTTACTAAATATCTAACCATGGTTTTAATCATGGAAATTGAAAAATTGATCTTGTATTTAATTGTTTGGTATATTAAATAAAGAGAAGACAATAATTGTATTTTTAAACACATGATAAACTCAATTATATCTCACAAAAACATGCGTTTTAGAGAACTAGTTTCGGTCTTTAACATGTTTGATTAGAGTGAGCGAACTTGGGATATAATTAGGGAAATTTCCGCATTAATTACGAATTTTAAGATTGTTCTAAAACCCTGACAAAAGTGGAATAATTAATTAAATGTTTGTGTAGCCCACATTCTTGCTTTTTTTTAAGTAACGATTCATTTAAATAGTGGAACATGTTTGCCCTTTTTGCCAACTTTCAAATCAAGTGTGCGCTCGCAAAGACTGTCATTTCACAGGCAATAGCATCTTCTGGTGTCCACTCGCCTCAACCACTGTGCCAGGGGTGACTGCAGTGAAAAATAAAAACAAAAACGGAAAACCCAGAAAAAAGCAAAAAAGGAAAGGAAAGCAGAAAAACGGGATAAACGTTTGGTGGCTGGAACACGAACACGAAGTAGTGCTTTCTTTTAGTCACAGGTAGCGCGAACCCAGAGTGTGTGCAATTGCGGGCAGAGCGAGAGCGAGCACAAATCGGCCAAAAGCTCTCCGTGGGGTGGCGCTGGGCCTGGCAAGCGCGATTCAACAGTTTTCAATACATCCGCCTCGACATCCGCCTTCTTTTTTTTGTTGCAGCCACCACCCCCATTAGCTCCCTATGGGCACGCGATACTTTGCCAATCCGTTTCCGGATTACGGCGGTGGGCCGATACAGCGATGCGATGACCACATCAAGGGACTGATCCAGTCGTACGTGAATCTAATCGTGGAAAATACCAAACCGGACCGTAACACCGACCAGCGAGGTGATTTGTACGTGGGCGATGCAGGTAATAAATCGTGCCCCGTTTGTAGGTGGGTGTGCCGCGCAAATGGCCCCTTTTGCTAACGGAAGGCTTGCCCGGTGTTTGCAGGTATCGCGTACATGTTCTTGAAGCTGCATGATGCGGGCATATTCGGGCAGGAAGCGTTACAGTACGCGAAGCAGTACATAGTGAATGCCAAAGCACTGGCCGCACGGTACGCGGCCCGACCCGAGGAACGCTGCTCCTTCCTGTGCGGCAATGCGGGCGTGTACGCGGTGTCGGCCGCAATCGCCCACCGGCACAATGCGAAGCAGGAGATGGACGAGGACCTGCGCTGCTTCGCGACCGGCATCGAGGTGTGCAAGCGGCTCGACTTCAACAAGAACGGCAGCGACGAGATACTGTTCGGCCGGGCCGGCTACCTGTCCGGCATGTACTGGCTGCACCAGACGATCGAGCGAAAGCTCTTTTCGCAGGAAATTCTAACCGTCATCTGTGCCACCGTGCTGGAGAGCGGCAAGCGGCACCGCACCGGACTTCTACCTCTTTACTATCAGTGCTACGGGGACGATTACCTGGGCGCGGCGCACGGTACGTCGGCCATCATGCACATGCTGCTGGAGTCGCCGCTGCAGCAGAACCTGAGCAGCGTGGAGATGTCGCTGGTAAAGAACACGGTCGACGGGCTGCTCGGTTTGCAGGACAGCGAGGGCAACTTTCCCACCACGCTGCAGGACTGCGTGAGGCGTACGCGCAGCGAATCGCTCGTGCACTGGTGCCACGGTGCCGCCGGTGTCGTCTATCTGATGGCGAAAGCGTATCTGGTGTTTCAGGAGCAGCGCTACCTGCAGTCCTGCATCCGCAGTGCGGATCTCGTCTGGCGCAAGGGTTTGCTGCGCAAGGGCCCGGGCATCTGTCACGGGGTGGCGGGCAGTGGGTACGTTTTTCTGCTCCTGTACCGGCTCACGTCCGATCCGAAGTATCTGCACCGGGCGCTCAAGTTTATGGAGTTTCTAACGCACGAGGAATTCATCCGCAACGCTCGGAACCCGGATTGCCCGTTTAGCCTGTACGAGGGTTACGCCGGCACCGTGTGCTTTCTGATCGATCTGTTGCGCCCGGAAAAGGCCGCCTTTCCATTTATGGACGTGTTTGAAAAGAAATTCTAAAATCAAGCGTTGTAGCATTATTATCTATCTTTCTATTTAACAACCCTACCGTTCGGTCGGACAACTGGTGGGTCCGTTGGTTGCGATCACTAGGGGCGTCTTCCTTGCGAGTGGTGGTGGTAGGAGGCGGGTAGCAGTAGCATCATGCGAGGAGACGACAGTTTACATGTCGGTACATCGAATTGGATGGAGCAAGGATCGCGGTACACATGTACACATGTGCTCGCAACGAGTCAGTAGTATATGTAGCAGTATATAGAAATCATGTAGGCACAAGCAACAAAACCTGTTGGGTATCTAACGAAATAGGCAGCAAAATATGGTAGCAGGCATTCCCCGAGTTTAGTAATATTCTGCCGTGCTCGTAATCTTTCTAACTGTGTTGTTTTTTTATGTTTTCCTTTTCTGAACCTGAAAGTGATCATGACGAGGAATCGCACAAATTGTGAACGAAACGAAACGAAGGATACAAATCAATGCAAGACTAAAACCAAACACATCTTCTCGAAATGGCCACCGTGTGGTTTTCGCTATCGCTAAGCGGACGGACGCTAGTAATAATAACTGCCAACATAATAAGGAACTGTAGCAAGCAAACCCGTGTAGGAAAAGCGGAAAAATGGAACAGTATTTTGCAACAAAACAAAAAACAAACGACAAAGCAGTAAACAACACCCCTGTAGCAGATACCGGTAAAGTGTGCTCTATTGAACATTGTGTGCAATGCGGCAGTTGTGATTCGTAAGTAATTTATCTTATCTCCTAGTCTGTAAAAAGAAACTCATTAGAAATCGTAATGATGATGCTCTCTTGCTTCCAAATGGACAACAAAGTGTGCGCCTGGTTGTTGATGTTGCGTTTGAGGTGTGGTGGGGTCGTGGCATCGTCTCGACCAGGCACATCATCAGGTCCCCAGCCAGGCCAGGTAGTCGTTAGATCAAATGCTCGATACATCAATGAAAGTTAGCCCCCCATTGTGTGTGTGTGCCCATTTTCCGTGGTAGAGTAGTGAATGCGCGGTGCGTCAATAGAAGGGCCCCTAAGGTCGGTATGGGGTAACACTCAGCACTCTATCTGTAGCTAACTGGGTGGGGGGTTCAGCCTGGTGAACGCGCCGAAGCCAGTACGGTTATAGTGGAAGACGAATCTGAATCTGATGGCTGTTTGTCCTGTTTGCTGTAAGGTTAAGTGATTAAATTAAAATTGACGATTGCTGGAGTGTGTATCGTTTGGAATGAAATAAAGTTAATCATATGAAATGTTCATTCACCACAACTACAGAAGCGTTTGTATGCTATGTCTACGGTCTTGTGTGCAAGCTGTCAACGGTAACCGTTGGTTAAATATGGCTGCATCCTGGCTGAGCCAGTGGCTGCGTTCTGTTTACGGTTGCGCGTTGAATTGAACAAGATTACTTGATGTTTAGGTTGGACTTACTTGCAAAGTTTGTTTTAGGAAAGAAAATCTGCAATATTCCTTAACTTAATTGATATCATTTGCTTAACTTTTTTTACAATGCACATCATAGACGGTTGAGATAAGAAAAGGTTTTGTTGGCACTAATTTAGTTGGAGTAAATGTTCGGTTGCGGTTTCGGACACTCCTGAGGCAGGCCAAGACCGCACGGACCGCACACTCAACCCGGTTTCTTTTATTACATTTTGTCATATTAGTTTGTTTGATCTTAGTTTCGCAAACTTTGAACAGGTTTGACCCGGAAATGTGGTCTTGTTGTTCATGTAAGGACTAAGGGAATCAAATTCCATTTCCTAACATATTCCGTACACAGGGCAAGACTATCCTACTAACGGTATCTAATTGCAGTATCAAAAAGTTCGTAGCATGTTTTAATCTATGTGTAGGACAACGGAGGAGCCGCTATGATGACGAGCTATACGAGCTGTACGGCGACCTCACTGTCGTCCAGCATATCAAGCTCGCCAGGCCGTAAAGTCTTTTTGGCCGTCCACAAGGGCAGAGGAGGCGTGGTAGGCCCAAATTGAGGTGGCAAGATGGCGTGGAGGCGTCCGCCATTAAGGCCGGGATAACGGACTGGCAGACGAAGGCGCGAGACCGTGAGCGGTTTCGGACACTCCTGAGGCAGGCCAAGACCGCACGGATCAGTAAGTAAGTAAGTAAGTAGTTTAAAATCTGTTTTTCCGTCGTCTCCGCGAGTTTTCCTTATCTACAGGTGTTATGTAGGATCCCGTATGCATAAATATACGGTCGCTATCCATGCATCCTTTTTTTATACCGAGTGTAACTGTCAGCCAGATCATCCTCTATCGATCAGAACTTACCGTAATCGTAATGTTCAATATCTAGGCCGTACAACTGGGTCTGGTAGAACCTCCCATTTCAGTATTTCTTCAGACATGCGAGACTCATTCAATACCACGCAGCCGGATAACCAGTCCTTGACGGTCCATTCTAGACTTGAACTCACAACGGGCACGCTATTAAGTCGTACGAGTTGACGACTGTACCACAGGCCTGTTCTCTCTAGCAACGACTGACTATCCTGCTTTCAGTAATTATTATTAGAATTTATATTTCATGCCTGAGATTTCGCCCGAGATTTGCTTTTTGAATATAACAATATTTTTACATTGGAGCAGTTGCTCAAAAATGAACCACAGCGTTCGTCTTTTGATTGCTTTTCAGAAGTAAAAAGCGTTTCAAACATTTATGAATAAATTTGCAAGTAATTGTTTTATACAACATTTCAATGAAATAATTTTTGGTTTAATATATTTGCAATACAAAATACAGCTAAATTAAAACATTATCACCTCATGTCATACTTTTACTTATGAGTAATAGCCAGTTGAATTTAATGATTACCAGTGAAAATAATTGGTCGGGTAATGTTAATAGATAGGAAATGATTGTCTGAAATACTCCCAGTGTCTTCTTGATTTCTTTGAGCAGATTTTAGGTTCGCCTCTAGAGTAGTGATCATCCTCAGATTTTCGTGGCGCACTGAAGCGTTCTTCGTTTTCCTAAATGATAAATTCCACTTTTAAACAGAGCTAAGTAACTGGTTGGTTAAGTTGCTATGTTTGGAGCTAACAAAATTAATGTGATATTTATTATAGCAAAACGACTAATAGTCAAAAAGAAAGCCTAAAGCTGACACTTCAAAATACTATTGCCTGATGAAAAAAAAAAAACAAAAATACGCAATACACAAGTGGCGACATCTGGCGTCAAATTACAGATCTGATACGTTATGATTACAGATCTGATATACTTTTAATACTTTTTTTAAACATCTAAAAAGTATATACATACATAATGTCTGCCTTCCGGAATTAATTATTATAATTAGAACCGGAATTAGAAAATAATGCTGAAGCATAACCATTGTTTGTAAATTATCATCTGCCTTTTGGTAGTTCCAACGATAATATCCTTCTGCTCGCAAATGGGCTACCAACATATGTTTAACGTTTGTATAAATTCTCCAATGCCAAGATTTCTGATTTAGTTGGATTCTAATGGTCTCTATTATGTGAGTAACCGGGTGGCCTTATACTAGACACATTAGCTTTTCTACAGTCTGAACGAGTTTTCAATTCCCATTCGGAGCGTCTCTACGTTGATAATACTATCCAATCACATGATGTACAAAATGGTCTAGAAAAGTGTGCATATAGCCGGTATGACCGCGTAGGTCGTTTAAGTCAAGCAGAGAACGAATTCATGTTCTTGAGGTTAATACAGACCTTAGTTGAAGTAATAATTCATATAATGTGTAGACAATGCTCCATTTTATTATTTGATTCTTGCTATACATGCTTGTATCATATTATAGTATATTCCAATTTTCAATTTCTTATCACACTTTTCACACATTTCACTGTGGCAGCAGACCATCGGGCGATAAGCAGCATTCATTCCCTCTCGGCCCCATTCTGAAACGTCGGAGCAACAGTGTCTCATTCCCTCATCGCTGCCTGGCTGGCCCGGCCGGCCGGCCGACGGACCGTTTCGTAGAGCAAGATAGCGTTCAACTCGCTGGAACACGATCCCTCCTTTAGTCGGTGGAAATCCCTCCGTAAACTCCTCCGTGTGAGCGGCTTCCTGGCTCATCGGCAGCGGCTAACCGAAACTAGGTTAAACATATACTTTTACTCTCAAGCGCGAGCGCGCCTGGAAGTTGGCCGCGGACAGAGTGGGGAACCACAAGCCCACCCTTCTACCTCCCCCTCCCCCTTTATCCGGATCGTTACATTACACTCCCTTAGGGTTTTATGTTGAGGCTTATGTGCGATGATGTTTCCCATCTACTTCCTTCTCCACGTCGCTGTCCCTTCGCCACAGTTCTCTGGGGTGGCATAAATAGATACTGAGAGGAAGAAGAAGAAGAAACTTCCCTCCCAATCCTATGGTGTAAGAGAGGAACGGAATATGCCGCCGTGCGAAGAACTGTGCTATGCTATCTCGCTGCTACCCACATTTTGCTGCTTCGGTCGCTCGCTGCCACTGAAGAAACATTATGCGTCTCAACAGTAAAAATCGTGCGTACATCTAGGCTATCGTTCGGACGGTAGCAGCAATGAAGGGGGCAGCTTCTTTATATCTCGGCACGGATAGCATATAGCAGCAGTGGGTGGACGAGAGGGACACACGGCTGCTCTACGTTGTGATACGTTGTGGAAGAGGAAGAGCAGGGAATGATCGATAGAAGGGAAGCAAACCTTTTAGGGATGAAGTGGCAGCGATACGGCCAAATTTTGGGGATTTTTCGGGAGCAGTTTGAAAGGTCGTTGAACCTGTCGTTGGTGCTGGTTGCGACTCGCGGCTGCGTTGTGGGGATGCATGTATGTGAACAGTCACGTGCAGAAAACGTCGCTGCAGAGGTAGACGAGCACTGTTGAACAGGACTGTAGTTGAGTGAGAGGAGTTTTGCTCTAAAAATGATAAATTAAATAATATTTTAATGAATTTGTAAAAGCGAATTTTATGCCGATCAAACATTGTACTAAGCCATTTCATGGTATTCGATGAGAAACAAACTGTTTCTGTTTAAATGTTTAGTATTTCCTTGCTTTTAATGCGTTTATTTTTAACAAGTTTTGCCATTAAATGTTCAATTTTAGCTTTTTCATACAATTTGGCTTGCAAATTTTCATACAATTGTTTGTTTCGCGTGCTTTTTTTTAATTATTTTCCATCACGGTTGTGTTCCATGTCTTCCGGTTAAATTCCATCGTGATCTCAAATGTTGCGCAGGAAAGCGGGCGCCTGGTTGTTTCGAGACACGCTTACACCATAGCGGCATTTGGTAGCACATAATCTTCGCCAGGTCAAAGACTTTTCCAGCATTTTTGCTACATAAGTGTATCGATCAGTGTAGCAACTATTTTCTGATGCTGTTGTTGATGGGAAATTTTAAGATTCCCAGGAAATTATGTACATAAGTGCCTGTGTATATTAAATAAAACATATTTTTTGTGGTACTTTTTGTGGGAAACATTGAGCTTCTCTATAACACAAATAAGCGTGAGGTGTAACTTTGTGGTGCAAACCATTACTTACAGCGCTTTTTCTCCCTAGTATCGAAATGATACTCACGGGTCGTTACGCTACTTATGAGATGATTGGAGGAACAGGGAATGGGCTTAGGTACCGCTACTAACAATTTACTCTCCTCTACGGAGGGGGTTTATGTACTAGCTCCCCGAGGAGAGTAGGTGATGTTATATGACGCACAACAATGCGGTCATTGACCGATAAAAGATTGGGTTCGGCAGTGTTACGATATAGCTGCAGCGAGCAGGCCCGGTCACACCCAAAAATGTTTGGGATTTTGTCAGGAAATATTGGGCTTCTGGAAAAAATGAACTTCCATTTCAAACATAACTAGTTTAGTTTGGAGGAGCTCCTTTAACACCAAATTATTTTTTATTGAAATAGTTTTTGCATAATTTTTTATCATTTTTGTACATGAGATCATTTTTGTCGATGGTAAACCTTGCCGAAAAAATGTCCCAAAGCAAGGTGTCGAAGAGGTCGAATGTTGAGTATTATCTGTCAATATAAGGTTTATAACCAAAGTTTAAGAGTTCAAATCTATGTTATCGTGAATTTTATTTGAAACAATGTTGGATAATGTATTAATTTTAATCCAAAAGTTGTTTACACGATACAAATATTCAAGATTGAGTAGTTGGATAATATGTGTAAATGTGTATGTAACGGTTACCAGTAAGAAATTTAAAAAAATACATCAATTTCTTCTAAAGGACAGCTTTTAACTGTCAAAATCAATATACAGGTGTCCCCCGAGATACGACTGTATATGGGACCGAAAAAAAGTCCCAACGCAAGGCGTAAGTCGAAAAAGTCGTATGTCGAATATCTGTCAATGTAAAGTTTATAACCGAAGTTGAAGAGTCGAAATCTATGATATCGTGTTTTTATTTGAAACAATGTTCGATAATGTATTAATTTTACACAAAAAGTCGTTTACACGATATAGATATTCAATATCGGGTAGTTGTGGAATCTTTGGAAATTTGTGTGTAACGGTTATCAGCTCAGAAATTCAAAATATACCTCAATTTCTTCTCGATGACAACTTTTCACTGTCAAAATCAAAATCGTCGTATCTGCGAATCGTCGTAACTCGAGGGGGTCGTAACTCGGGGGACACCTGTAGTATACGCATCGTCGATGCCTCGAGGGTCGAGGGTCGCCTGTATATTATTTAAGGCAAACATTTCCTTCGAGAATAATTTACTGAGTGATTCAGTAACTAGTAAATATCAGGATGCCCGAAAATATCTTGAATTCCTTTTGACGTAACATTTGGTCACGTCTGGTCAGTCTGGTCAAGATTCGATGCCATCCGGTCATAAAGGAGCCGATGCAACTATCAGGAGGTATATCCTGATTGCCTCTCAATACTGTGATCATTTGACATATGAATTAATAATAGTATTAGTTAAGCTACATTAAAAGGTTTCTCTTTGTTTTTTTCGGTTGATTCATGTACAGTGGAGCGCCGTTTATTCGGGTACCTTTTATCCGGCCATCCGTTTATCCGTGCTGTTGAGAGATGACAGTTCAATACAATGGTAACATTGCGTTCTTAGGAGGATATTTAAAAAATCGGTTATCATAGTGCATGGGCATAACAAAAACAATTTTTTTTTATTATTTATAGCAAATTTCAAATATTCTAATTGGAAAACATGTTGTTAATAAAAACTGGGTATTTTTTATCAAAACATACGATTTATTTCCATAAAATATAAGGAATTTGTTTTTAAATATATCATTTGACTCATTATCCGTGTTATTCGCATATCCGGGCGAGGTCAAGTCAATGAGGTCAATGGGCCCGGATAATCGGCGCTCCATTGTATTTTATTTTTTAGATTCGTCTTGCGATTTTCCACATACGTTTGAATTTTTCCCTCGATTTATGGGCATCCCATTGTCATTCCACTGAAAATAGGAAACAAATGATTGGAAAATCGAAGAAAACTCCTTACATGCGTTCGACTGCTCTAGAAAAAAGGATAGCGTTCAAACATTTTTTAAAGAAAGTAAAAAAAAAAATATGACATCCTTTTATTAACTGTACTGTACATTCGTAATAAAAAAAAAAATTCTGTAAAAGATTTAAAGTATGCCGGTTTAGAGGGAAATTACTATAAGAACTTGCTACACGCATATTTACAAATAATTTCATTTAATTACTCTCATTCCTAACAATTTTAAGCCAATAAAAACGCCATCCACAGCTTTATAACAGATAAAAGATTTTTTTTTTAAAAAGTGAATGAACTCCTACATAAAAAAATCTTACAAAATTCTTACAAAAAATCATTTGATTTTTTGACAATTGACGGTGGTAGTTTCCTCTAATTGAGAATTCTGTGGGAAAATAGAAACTCTTAGACATAAAGTAGGGAATTGCATTCGAATGAATAATATGCATAGTATGTTTTATGAATTCCAAAGGAATACCCGCATCATATTTAGAAAATATGAAGACATTCTGCGCTCAGATCTAAGCGATTTAAAAAAATAATAATTAAATCATTTATTAATTATATTCGTTTAATCCTAAGTGAAAACGGAAAAAAATGGATACATGCTTAAGAAACATAAAGTTATTATCAAGTTTAAGGATGTAGATGAATTGATGTGGTGCTGTGTACATATAAGTAATACTATGTGAAATATATTCTTTTAAAAAAATCCAGAAAAGAAATGAATTATTATTCATCTTATGGTTAATACTCATCTTCATTTAATGAGATTTTAAATAATTATTTCTTTTAATAGTTTCTTTTTCTTTTCCTTTTGTGGGATGCTCGTGATGTTAGTTGTTTTGGTGAAGCAAGAAGTAACATATCTAATTAAAGGACATTTTTCCATTTCATTGTTCAGTTATAGATTGGTTCGTTGTTTGCCAAACTCATCGGCACCATAAAAATTACCGTCCAACAACCTGCTTATACCATCGTTGTAGTCCTTTGCCCTGGTGCGCGGGATAACGCAAAAGCGGTTATCGATTTTTGGTGCTTTGCCCGGGCCCGGGGTTTGACGCAATAGTAAAGATTGTGACTCATGTAAAAGCTACGAACCGAACCGACACCAGCGCGGCCCGTTTATCAGCCGGTCAACGACCTGGTTCGTCTTCGGCATGGCTGCACAAGTAGATATCTATTGATAACACGCACCAGCAGGGGAGTTGTAAATGTTCCATATATTGTGTGAAACAAGGGGCAGTTTCGTTATCATTTCCGAGCCTCGTGTAAAAGTGTATATAATATAATTAAGGAGAGATGCTTGATTTTGATACACTACAGATATTTTAACTGTATATTGTATATTGTTTGTTTAAATTTAAAAATAATTCATTAAAATTCGTTTAAAATATCTTTAAATTATCGAATGCGAATTGTTAAATAATACAAACGAATCAAAAGTGAGGTCTGATACTTATAAAACGTAGAGAAAAATGTCCAATTAACTAATTTAAATCGTTTGATTATGCCTAAATTTTTATGCTATGCGATGAAGAAAATGTGTCTGACTATACGATTAAGGATTTTTCGGTTTGAATGATCTTATTTTATATAATTCTCTCCTGTTTTCGGTAATTCAACGAGTAGAGCAGTAAAATAAAAACAACTTGCAGCAGTAATCTGCTATCTACTGCCAGCCAGCATAAAGAAACTGCTCAATTTCGGCTACGTGACTATTGGTGTGTGACAACAACATGATTGATAGGTGCAAAGATAAAACCTGTCTTGCGAAGGAAAGAACGCATTTTTCTCCACCCCTCTTGATAACAAAAAGGCGCATTTTTACAGCAAGCAGGGGGGGAAGAAAGGGTATCAATCCAAAGCCACTAATACGCACTACACGCACTCGCTGCCCGGCCCGGATTTCGTAGCACATTCTAGCACACACCACCAAACCCCCCGTGCGTGTTGCCTTTTTTGCCCTTAGGAAGAAGCATGCAGCGCCTACTATGTTGGTTCTGTGCATTGCCTCCCCTTCCCCTCCCTGCACCTGCTGCTACCCAGACCCGACTACAGTGCCTACGCTTCTGAGCATGCGTCTCATCCGGCATCACACACGCAGCCCGCCCTCCCTCAGCCGGCACGATCATAGCGCACCCGGGCTAGAGTGTGATAAATAAAAGTAAAAGTTCATTGGTCTAGTGACCCCGCCGCGAGTGTGGACGAGAGATGCGGCTGCGGCAAATGGCACGGGCGGACACGTGCACAACCACCATCACCACCACCACGTGAAAACCACCGCTACTACTACTACCACTGCCACCATCGCGCCGTTGCCCCAGTAACGCACCACAGAAACTGCGCGCGGGGGGGGGGGGGGGTGCGTGTTATGTTTATGTTTACCCTTCTCGCACACACACTTGCACACCCGCACACATTACGCGTACGCCGGTTGCCTACGCGACGGTACGGCGTACGCGCGATTTCAGCAGCATAGCACCGTGTTCGGTGTTGGATTTTGGGAGTTTCAGCGTGCGGATCAAATCTATTCTTCTATTTTCGGCGCGTTCGCCACTTCAGATGTAGAACTATGTAGAACACGCATTGGGAACAAGGGAGTGCGTGATATGTTTTTGGTGGAGGGTTCTTTTCGGTATTGCGCAACCGATGAACAAACGAGGGGAGAGCAAGCCTGCAGTGGAAAACAGGAAAAAGGGAATGGAAGGGCACGCAATTTGGGATCTCGCGCAAAAAGGGATGCGCACAGGACGTCTTGCGATGTCGCTCGTCCGCCGATAAGTGCCTGTGTGTGTGTGTGTGTGCCGTTGTTTCGGCAGGTCGATAAGATTTCTTCCCAAAAGGCAGTGTGGTGCTGTTAGCAGGTCATTGCACTCGCCGCGTTTTTGGGCGTTGCTGGCAAACGATTTTTCTGTGCGGCGTTTTCGTACGGTTTCCTGCGTACGGTATTGATTTAGGACACGCCGTTGGAGGAGTAGCATGGTTTGAAGGAGCAAACGGAAACGGTGTAATGAGCGTTTTTTGGGTGAATTTTTCTATTCACTTTGTAATTGCGTTTGTTCGGAAGCAGCTACTTAAGCAGGATCGAAGAACATTATTCTACATTTTAAGTGGTTTTCATTTGAAATTTGTGTACATTTATGCCTAATTTATTAGGGATAAATTACGGGACAGATTCTAAAAACATAAGTATATTTTTGAGTAATTTTTGGAGAACAGCGATTGTTAAAGAAGTCAGAAGGAAGATACTTCACCTCGATTCTCAATATGTGGGAGTAAATTAAATTCAACATTTAGCTAATAATTTGTTTCTGTGACTGGTATCAAGCAAGGCACATGAAACGTATGAAACGACTCTATAAATATAAATTCAAATTTTATAGTCGAAAAATATTTATATCAAATCAAGAAATCACCAACACCATTATTAAACGAAGTTTTTAATGATAAATCAAGTTATTTATCTTTGGTTTGTTCTGTGTAGGAATTTATTTCAGCTTTCTAGTTATAGTAGCCGCACTACCGTTCATTTATCTTCCAATTTGTTAAAAACGTAGTAGATATTCGCAATTATTTTACCTTTTTTGTTAGTAAAGTTGGCGTTTTTTTTACTGAAACAATTATTCAATCAGTACTTTGTTATTTCATAAATTTAAAAAATATTTAAAAAACAAAAATTAAAGTTTTTTTAAATTTTTTATTCATTTACCAACATATGTTACTTGAGTTTTAATATATATCTCACACCTAATCCCTAAATTAATCCTTGCAACAGCTGCCTTGATATGATTGATAGATTATAATCAAAGTAATTATACCTCATATAATACACCTAAAATAAAACTCATTACTATTACTTATTTCGCAACAATCGAACAATAAAAGGTGAAAGAAAAAAGACAATAACTGCCACTTACTAAAAAATATAAATTCAAAAGGAGGAGTGTTGAAGTTGGGAGTTATAAATACAGAGTTTTTCAGTGGTTCTCATAGTTGTGGATCACTTTATTGACTCTTTCGTACGGAAATGAATTATTATGAGAAGAGAATTGTCCTATTTTGGACAAATCTAATAGTAATATCCATAAAGTTTGTTAAAAAAGTATGTTATTTAGTCCGATTCCCATATTATAAAGTTAACTTTAAATAAAAAAACCTCGTCAAAAAGATTCCCCAATGAAGTGTTCCCTCAACTCTGAGGACCCATGAAAACCCCTGTAAAAGAATCAGTGCATTTAGATTTAAATTTAAATTCAAGATTTCACTGAATGGTTCGATTTCAACAGTGACTATTATTTATTAACATTATTATACCATGATTCATTTAACCACAACGGGTTGCGATCAACGCACTTCGAATTAGTAATATTCTTTATCATATTGCTACTAAACCTGCTAAACCTACTACTAAACCAAATTAAATCGATAATATGTGATAGAACATCGTACGTTTAATTATTGTAGCTAGATTGGTTCTAATTCCATGGTAAAGAAAGCAACTTCGATGGCATTTTCCTGCAACCTCTCAACCACCTCTTCACCATGCCGTTTAATTTGAAGAAGAATGCGCTCTCAACCCCCATCACACCCATTTTCCTGAAATGAAAGTATAACTTTCCCGTAAGAGCATTTTGCGCAATACACACGCATTCGTTCGGTCCGGGGGGAACCCAACTATGGCCACCGTGTAGTTTAGAAACGCGTTCTAAAATATACTGGCCAACGAACAAAACCCCATTTTAGGGGATTTGTTCCCAAAAAAGGGGGTTTGTTGTACGAGAGACGCAGCACACCATTCTGTATGCCACTGGGCCAGTCGTTCTGATGCTTGAAACCATCCAAGTCACTCAGCCCCCCCCCCTCCACATCCACTCTTCCCACACCACCTAAAAGATCCACCTCCATCCCCAACGTGCGCAGAGGAATGCTTGACACGTGTTCTGCACCACAACCGAAAGCGAAAAGGCCAATGACCCTCGACGCGCGCGATGATACCGTACCGGATACCGAACCTCCTCAAGACAGCACGAAACACGATGGGTTGAGGCCCCAGCGAATCAATCGCCAGTTATGCTGGGCTAGCTCGGGATCTTTCGGTCGGTCGGTCCCCAACATAAAACTCGGTATAATGCGCACGGATCCACGGATTTGCGGCGGACGGAGTGGTGTGGACCCGGAACAACAGCTAGAACAACATCCCGAAACGCACTCAAATGGACTCGAGTTGTGGTGGTGGCGAGCAGTGGATGTGTGAAGGGGACACTGTTTTTTGTGCTATGTTGCTTTGCCCACTCTTTCCACCCGCCTTCTCCACCCAGGAGTCGGTTATTTACCACCTCACCGGACGACAATGCATCTCGCTTCGGTTATATGCGTACCACACCACGACGCACACAGTTGCCTTTCCCGACCCACCGGGGGGAGTTTATGTTTTCGGGCGTTGGTTTCAGTTTCGGTTCGGCTTTTCCGGAATTGGGTCAATTGAAAACAACGAAACCCTCCCCCCGGGTACAGCATAAGGCACTGCAAGGGAGAAGAGGGAAACCCCGCCAACAGCGATGATGATGATGATGATGATGGTTCTAGTGTGCCGAAGACATCGCAAATAAAACATCGAACCGAGCGGTCGGGTCTGTTGGGCCTGACATGGAAGGTGCTGCTGCGGAGGGGTTTGTTCGACGACGACGGGCACTCGGTTTTATTGGTCGACGCTGGGACGCGTGGGAAATCAAAACTGCTTCTGCGCATGTTCGTGGACTTTTCCTGACTACCAGGTGGAAATCACGTAGCAAATTTTCTTCGTCCGGATGTTGTGTCCGTTTTTTGCTTGAGTTTTACACCACAACCGGGTCAACCGGGACATTCCTTGGGAAGCATGCAAATCTTTCAAATTAGCACACGGCATCGTTTAATGTTAAGGCATTTTGGAGTGTGTAATGGAATTCAAACCAGATTTGATTTAGCTGTGGAATCGATGACTATATAAGCTGACAGTCCCTTTTTTAACGAAAAGTTAATGTTCCGTCGTTTATGTTAAAAAAACTGTTTTGTCCCGGTTTTTGATGTACTAATCTATTGTATTGGTTGGCCCATTGGTTGGCATCTATTGGTTGGCCCATAAGTAGGACTAAATATCCTCCAATAAGTATTCAATAAGTTACTAGAAGTCAAACTAATCCCAAATTACTGTTATCGAGGATAGAAATCAAGGTTTTTGTTTCAGTTGCAGTTACAGTTGGGTTGACACGGGTTTTAGGAAAACGAAAGCAAGTCAGTAGTGAACTACCGTTATGCTTCAAATTCCGGACATTCGGCATGTTTTTATTGAATATCTTCATATTCAGTCACTGGCCATACCGCTTTTTATTTTTTAATATTTGCCATGACTTACTAGAATCTATTAACAACGTGTCTGACTCCTAGTAGGCCCTGATGCCACAGTAAAAAAACATTTTTTGTCGGTCAGTTCACCACCAAGGGCATTCTTAGCAGTTTTGTGCCAGTGTCATTTATTCGATAATTCCTATTAGTTGCGTCTAAATTGAATTGAAATTCAATTGCATTGAAATACTTCGGAATCCAATGTAGAAGAAGTTATCAACGCGATAACAACAGTGTTTTAACATATTGTGCACTGAATTTCATTACAACACGTATTTAATTCTGTCGGGAAAACGAAGCAACATTGTTTATCCTGTTTTAATTCCGGACAGCTGAAGCAAATTGTGATTTATTGCATAAAAATATATTGTTTACATTTTTTTCAATTCTATGCATCTACGATTACAAGAGAAAAACAATTCATTGTTGTATAAGCCATTGTTATTCATTGTTTGCTGATGAGTTTCAGTGTATAAGCGATACAACGTTCCTATGGTACAATCGTCCACTCGTACGACTTAACAACATGCACGTTGTTAGTTCAACCGTCTTCTCGTATCAAAAACTGAATATCCGGCAGCGTGGTACTAAATAAGTCTCTAAAGCTTTTATAGGCATGTCCACGTTGGGATGTTGCGCTAAAACGAGATTTTTTATTAAATTTTTTTTTTAATATTTTTGGTTTGCTTTTGTTTATTCTTAAGATTGAATTAACAAAAGAACAGAAAATAGTTATCAATATTGATGATTTAGCTTTGTAATAATTTTTTAAATGATTCGTTAAATACTCTATAACACAGATCTCGTTCTAAAAATCAGTTTTATTAAACAATTGAATTCAGTTTTACTGGATTTTTCTCAAATTTCATTAACTAAAATAAACATAAGGTATTTTATATGCATGGCTCTTGCCCTGATTGCATGTGTATTTGTGTTATTTTTTATTTGTTGAATAAAACATACAATTTCTAATCTATGTCTCACACCTAACAAATCACATCCTGCCCTGGTAAGCGTTTAATTAATCAAACCAAACCCGTACCACTGTCACTCAAATGCGGCTGATAGAGAAGATGACTACAATCCAAAATATGTCAATCATAAAACTCTACCCGTGTTGACCTCGCGGTAATCTCACTACTAACCCTACCGGCTGTGCCTCGATAGTTCGAAAAGGCGCGTTTCTCCATTGAGCACAAGCATGGAAAACCCATTTTCAGAACCATTTCAAACACGTCCCGCCTAGCGCAGAAGAGGTATATACTTTTTTTTGTCACCGTTTATCAACCGATTGATAATGTCGGCATACGCTGTGACGAGTAAATCAAAGTTCTAAATTACCGATTAGAAACACTTATAGCGATGAAAACATATCACGTCAGTCACTGGGAGTTTTTGTTTAACTGGGGTTTTTTTTTTGTTTCAATTCGTATAAAAATAGGCTTACGTCGCTAAGGCATGTCGTAAGCTTAGCAGAACCAATGGAATTGGTTTTAGATAGATAAGAAATAGTAGACCGCAACATAATGTATACAAACATAAATAGACAGTTCAAGGCAGTGGGAAGGGAAGGGACCAAAGGTTGGTGAAGAATATAATGGTTCAATCGCTGTAATGATCCACTAGAAAACCGTAAGTGAACCGTTTATGTGATGAAACGAACAAATGATTACCAAGAAATGTTTACATAATAATAACAACATAATAATCTTATCAACAATCACAGCAAGGCAATACCTGGCGCCCTAAAGTTGTCAACTGTATTCGCATAGTTTTAATAAAACTGAACCATTCTGAGCCCAAAGCTTGAAGATAGATAGCCTTAGTCCATTAGAATGGCTCAGGAAGGTCAAGAATTAGTCACGATTATTATTGTAATTAGAAAGAAGAGAAATAACAAATCTGTCAACCATCGATCATTTGAGATTGTCCATAAAGGACAAAATAATTCAAAACATAGAGTCCCTCCCCACTCTTAGGCCCTGTGTTTGTCCAAGACTGCCAGGCCACAACGAAATTAAAGATAATTCTGTAAAGAAAAATCTACCAAAGACTAACTCTTCACCATGTGGCAGATCTTGGCAGAGAAGATGGCAGAAAACAGGCATATCCTGATAAGACTAGTTCGAATGATTATGACCAACGTCACTTGCCAGGGTAAGGATAATGGATATACTCTCAGAACATTTTGCTACCACCAAGAGTCAGCGCCAGGGGAACGGGATTGCGTGCCTGTTTCCAACTTGGTGCTAGAGAGGGTCATCCGAGAAGGGTACCATGGGATCGAGCAGGCGGCAGGGAACCTTAGATTGTAGATTAACGAGGCAAATACCAAACTGATGTTGGCATCAACAGCAGCCCTAGTAACGAATGCAAAATTACGCAGAGGTGACGTACAGATAGGTGAATGCACTTTTGAAGTCCAGAATTCACCCATCTCGGGTCAAACTTCTGAACTGAGTTATGGGCAAGGATGCTGACTGCCAAACGGTGAGTCCTTATCCTGAGAAAACAGTTCACCTCAAAATAACTTTCAGTAGTATTTTTATTTTCTCTTGGTTCAGTTCTTAAGCATTACAGGGCTATCCTAGGGTTCTTAGTTTTTTCCCGAAAATGTTTGATTGCTTCCCCCTGATGTGCTCCCACGAGTTTTTGGGCGCTTTCCATAATTGTTTGGTTCGATTGTATTGATGCCCAATCGAAGAACACCAATAAATCGTGGAAGCAAGCCAACAATCTTTGGGATACAGTTAATTAATCGACCCAACCAATCAACCCAGTCATGCTTAGCCATTGAAATGAGCTCCGAAAGATTCCAATGAAACAGCAAATTAAAGCTCATATGTCTAATAAACACCCATTTCCACTTAATTAACGATCTCAAATTCGCCGTTTTATGCACACAAGAAACGTTCACCGCAATCGAGCAGACACACGCGTCCGAAATTTGTTATAATTACACTTTAGTTAACTGTCCCATGCCGTCTAGTAATAGTAGCGAATAAAAAATGAATACAATTATCACTGATGCTAATGTGCAAAAAGACCAAAGCCTCGAATCGAATCCTGCCGCAATGGCTCATTAAGGGGCCCATTGCGGTCGTTAAATGTTTCATAATATTTCCATTAGTACTACTACGGATGGATTGAATTCGTAAACAAACATTGGCTGGCCAACAATGCAGCTCCCCAGGCTCCTTAAAAGAGCCGCTGATAACGAACGATTGATTGGCCATCACGGCGGCCGTTGAAAAGATGTACGAGCGCCACTGTGCCGCATGGGCCCGGGTTGTGAAGTTTTTCCTTTTTGGGTTGAGCGGTTTGAATTTTTGGTGTTTGCGTTGATCAGACCACTTCTCAGAAATGATACGCTCATTAAGGAAGGTTGTTGTGTCTATGCAATTTATTTGCAGAAAAAAAACAGGATCAATGGAATGATAAGCCTCTGTCACTGCGCGTGTTTTGCGATAATGAAAGTATACTTTGTAGTCATGTTAGTGCTACAGCTTAATAAATCAATCAGCAGGATGATAGAGAACAGGATTGTTCTTGTTGTTGCTTTAGCTGCACGTGTGATCCGGAAGCAATGGGATCAGTTAGTTTTGTTTTACTTTTGCAGCATGTTTAACAAATGTAATGTTTTTGATTTTTGCCCCGTTCGCACCATTCAGCTCGTATTTGAATAAATTGTGAATAGTATTACGCGATCAGTAGAAAATAAGACCATGACATCATCTGTAAATGAAGTCAGATTACGAAGGAATTGTTTTGGCTTTAGATGGTGTGAATGAAACGCATCATTATTTAATTCGTTAAGGTTTTTGTTTTGATTGTAAAAATTTTATTTTTCTCTTTATTGGGAAAGGTTGTTATTTATTTTCATAGAGAATAGGAGCCTTCAAGCCGAGCTGATAGCAAGTTAATTTATTGTGTCGTATATTCGGCTAGTTTATTTGCTATTTCATTTTTGCGGATACACGTGTGTCCAGGAAGCAGAAGGTTGTTGTACATTTCACGCTCGGTAATCCGCACGCTCGATAATTCGCACCTCGAAAATCAGCACTCTGGACAACCAATTTCATGATATTAAACAGAGTTCGGTCAAAAGAAGTGAAATTTTATTCAAAAGATAATTACCTTTCTATTTTTTTTAAATATCGGTTTTCTTTGTACAACATGACAATGTATGGCATCTAATAAATAATTCATGGACAGAGACAAAAATAAGAAGTGTATTACAAAAAAACAGATCAAAACGTCATTCGATAATCCGCACTCGATCAAGTGTACTGTACTGTACTTGCGTTCAATAAGCTACGGTGTACAGCTCACGCTCGGTCAAGGGATACACTGTTAAGGTGCTTTCATCTAGCTTCATAGCAAGTTCTGTGCTGAAGCTAAACTAATTTGAAGCAAACAGCACGTAAAAATGACTGGATGACGTATTGAGAAAAGATCAGGCAGTAGATTCCTTTGTTGGAGTGGTATTGTAATATTCACAGAATATTAAAAAAAAAGATTATGAATGGGCTTGGTTTTTAGCAACGTATTGATTACTCATAATGGATTATATTGATTATTATATTGACTACCTATATTGATTAAGTCTAATAAGTTGATGACTATACCACGAGAAAACCAATTTAATGAACCTCAATTTAATGAAATACCCAATATTCACCTGTATATTTTGGCTGAAAAGCGTGAAATAAACCTACTTGGATGTCTGAGGAACGCTGCGGATATGTGGAATTAATTGCAAAGTAATTTATTAGATAAATTCACACAACAGCATTCACATTTTTTAAGCCAACGAACGAAAAATACATTGACAAATAATAAAAATACCCATAATAAATAGACCCATAGTATAGACCGTGCTCCCAATCGTAGGACTGACTATCCTGCTATGATAACAATACTGTAGGGTTTCCAAGCCACTTTCGAATGTAAACATTGTTATTCATCGCGTGCAACATGTTAATCCACATCAATCTGATATTTCATTTCTTCTTCTTCTTTGGCTCAACAACCGTTGCCGGTCAAGGCCTGCCTGTACCACACTACTTGTGGGTTTGGCTTTCAGTGACTTATTGATCCCCCCATAGCAGGATAGTCAGTCCTACGTATGGCGGCACGGTCCATTTGGGACTTGAACCCATGACGGGCATGTTGTTAAGTCGTACGAGTTGACGACTGTACTACGAGACCGATATTTCATTTACATCATAATAATTTTTAATTTCTTCAGCATGATTTTCAACACGACTCAAGCTAGATTGATGTGTTAAAAATCATGTGTTGAAACTGAAATTTCATTTTACAGCAAATACACCATTTGACGGCTGTTGAAAAACATCTTAGAGGTGGTGAATAATGATGTGCACATGGCTTGGAAAACACTGTAAGGCACTGACAATTTACAGTGGATACAGGCAGTCCGACAACAACAACGGTTGTTGTTGCAAAAGAAGAAGAATAACGATTGACAGAAGGATTTTGAATATCTATAAATAGGGATCCTTGCAGTAACTCTGTCTGTGGCAGTTTTGTTTCAGTTGTCATATTGTTCCAAAAAGATATGCCACGCACTTTTTTGTGTTGTCTGTAGCAGTATACTTGGGGATGTTTTTTTTTAAAGCCATTGCATAATCCTCCAGAGAGCCATTGCAATCTCGTAAAACCTTTCATCGGGGTGGTGTTTTTTATGGTGAAAGGATTAACTGTGGACAGGACCGGATACAGACGGAAACACTTTAAAAAAAATGTAAAGAAAGTTGTAAATCCGTGAGTTTTGTGTTATCGAATACTTAGTAAACAGATTAACAGTTGAGGTGATCGGTCCTTTTCAGATTGGCTCGCTAATGAGCCAAAGAAACTTCTATAAATAATAGTGATTAAATACTTTTACAGATTGATTGTGATGCTCAATGATTATACCAATGCAATCGAAGAATAATAAATGGAATAAAAAAGAAAAAAAAATCAATACATGAAAAACAAAAAAATGAGCAATTGATTAATTAACTAATTATTAAAATATTCATAATGTATAACTGAACAAGCATCTAACAGCTACATGCATTTGTTATTGGAACTGTCAGAAGCTTAAATCATATACAAAAACATTCTACTGAAACAAATGTGTTTGGAATTACACAAAAAACTTATTTATGCCTGCTTTATCTTATTTCGAGAGTTTTGAAAATTATGTTATGTTTATGTTTAGTATCATCTAATTGTCCGCTCAACAATCTAAACAAGTTGTTCTTAAAGCCTATATCTATATCATCCTATCCTATCCTAACCTAACTTAATGCAAAGTCCACCCATTAATACGATTACGGGAAATAACATTCTAAAGACAATTTCACTATAAGGATAACAGACGCAAGGATTATTACTGATTAAAGGTGTTAAGACATTTACAAAACTTAACAGAGGAACAGAGGAACGAAATCGAACATGGGGGGAATCTACATTCAAATCGCTGATTGCTCTTACAAGCGGATCATTCTGCCCGTATCGATTACTAAGAATTGGAACATACAAGGGAGGGCGAATACGTTATCAGTGATAGAACATAAGCATTTAGACTTTTCAACAAATAACGAGAATCAAACAGCCAAGAATCTTAGCAATGAATAAAGTGTGATTCCAGCATTTCCAATTGCAAGATCTGACCGCGTGTATATTCTTATATTCTGGAACAGGTGAATTTGATGCACTGAATACTTTGTTGAGTGCAATTAGAATTAATCCTTTGTGTACTTTTTTATATACTCTCCATGTCTGTGACACCAGCAGGGGCCCATATTATGCAAGCGCACCCAATAATCTGTAAAACCTAACAGCAGTACAGAGCCCTTAAACATCCAGGATCATCAAAATCAGGGGATAAACGAAACGCTATACCAATTTTGATGTAGTTTTGATATACCTCGTAAGCGTTAAATAATGCTGTTAAAACTGAAATAGGATAGCAGTGGAATAATAAACAATTAAATACATCAAATGGAAGACATACATGTGTTGAACATTACACAATAAGATTTCGAGTAAGTTTTGGGAGGATTATTAGTTTATGAATACTTATTTTGATTGCATTGGTCTCATAGAAATGATCATACAATTGATCATAAAAAAAGGTTCAAGTCTGCACGTGAGCTGCAATGAACATGATCACTGTATGATCACAGCTTTTTTTGTACAAGGCGTTGCCTGCCCCGTAGCATTCTTTGATCCTTTTCTCTGTAAATTCAGTTTAGTTCAGTGAACTCTCGCATTGTGTGACCCGTTCCCTCAACCTACGCGATGAATGGGATTAGATAGCGGTACTTTAGTGAGATACTGAAGGTAAGATTCGAATTAGAAAGGATGCACTTTCTTTCTTTCTTTTGTTTGAAATAGCATCGTTTTGTTCTCATAGGTCCTAAAACATAGGCTCTTTACGCGCTTCGGCCATTCACCCCGTCTCCGTTTTGATTATACGGCCGCTTTCATAACAATGTGGTAAGTGGGATATTATTATCCTTTTGCCAGCCTGCATATGATTGATCTGCCGCAGCCAGGTAGCCGCCAGAAACGGGAAGACCTTGTCCCGCCGTTAGCCCGATCTGATCGTAGGCGATCAGCGGTGTTTACGAATGGGAAGTTGTCTAACTTGCAATGAGACGGGATGCAGCAAGTTCCATCTAGTCCTCCTCCAAGTTTAACGACCTCAGCTGCATTCACTCTGTTCGGCATCAGCTGCACCCAATAAACTCCCTCCCGCTTTTGGTGAAATGCTGATGCATTGCATAACCCGCATGCTCATTCCGTCGGGCCATCATTTTGATCGGTTGTGATTTTGGCTTTGGGACACAGCACCCACTTGACTTGCAATGAGCAAATCTCGTGCCGAGAATATGCACCGGTGCAGCAAGTGAGTGTCGTACAGTGCAGGGGGCAAACAGGCGTCATTCTGCGTTTCCTTTCGGTGGTACGCAGAGTATTACCCTCACCGGAGGGCAGTGGAATGGATCGTAAAATGCGCGCACACTTTTACCGAAATGACAACAATCTCAAACCCCCCAGTTCGGGCGTCTTTCCCGGCAGATCGATGCCGGAGGACGGATGGATTTCTTGTCTTT
>NW_024428529.1:0-25643 GCF_017562075.2 Anopheles merus | reverse complement strand
TTTTGTTTCAGAGTTGGAATTTTTTTCTTTAAGTGTGTCAACTCCAACTTTAACAGCCATTTTGTTTGCTACTTCTTCGGGAATTTTTAGTTAAGTAAAGTCCTTTTAATTTGCTAGTTAGATTTCGACCTCTTCACAAATTTTAGCGTTTGTCTTGCTTGGTAGTTTTTAATTGGTTGATGACTTTTTCGGGATTTGTTTTTCTTCACATCTTACTTTTATATTTCTAGAATTCATCGATGTTGTCCAGATCTCGTGGTAATCCTATTCTGGCTTTCCCTGTATTGTGTTTGGATAAATTTTACCAGCATACCTTTTGATCATTTGGAGTGATCTCTTTAAGTAAGTTTACAGAATCTATGAAAATGTCAAGATTCTCTTTTGATCCATCATATGGTTGAACAAGAGATGTTGCAATTTTAATATCGAAATGCGCCATTTTTCTTTTGGGAATCGTTTGTCATTTGTAATTGTTTTATGCGAACTCAATCGCTGAAAAGCATTCGCTGGTTTCACTGTTAATTTTGTTTAAATACTCTTCACTTATGGCTTCTCCGAGCTCTATCAAATCCGATTGTATGGATGTTAATAGTTCTCTAGCCAAAATTTTATATTACTTACAGTACAAACTCTAAAAACTTTTGGTAAATACTCTAATTTATGTTGTATTACCTTAACTGGAATAATTTATCCTTTAACTTACTCATGAAATTCGATCCATTAAATAATAACGACAATCAATAAATAACTAATTAATTAACGTTTAAGTCCAATAAATTATTTCGCAAAAAACTATAATTGTTCTTTTTTATGTTTATTTTTTTTATTTAATTTTTTTATAAAATTTTTTTTTATATATATATATTAATTTTTTTTTACGGAATATTCATATATATCCCATAGTGTTAATTTACAATACCTGACTTAACGAAACTTATCGTTTGCGTGCCCTACGGCATGCACGATGTGTAGTTAAACAGCTGCTCGATGTGTATACTGCGATGGCGTCGTTGACTGCTTCCTCGCGTATTGTTGCTCGCGTTCTATCGTTCTTAACACTTCCTCGTGTTGTTCGGTGTGGAAGTGAATGCTGTGCTGCTGCGATTATGGGATTGTTCAGTTCGGTTTCACTTAGCGCACTTGTTTCACACTTTCTTGTGCACTATTCTGATTAGTATTCCGGTTCGGCATTATGTGTCACTGCATGTGTAATGTTGTTGCTTTTAATTCACATTTGATTTCATTTTAGCACTGTATTGGTGATGTTTCGGATATTCATGCAGTTTCGGGTGAGTTTTTTTTCACAGTTGTTGTATCACGGAACTAATTTGTATTGGTGTCACTGCACATTATTGCATCTCACTTTACGACGCGTATCGGCTTTGTGTTTATAAGTGTAATGTGATCTAAACGTACATCTCATGCCGAATACTTTAGTGTTTGTGAGCTTAGTGTATATGTATGTGCATAATAGTGTTTACGACGAATTTGCACTCGCGATTGTTGCGATACTTTTTACACATACCTTCGTCCGCTTTTCGCGCTATGGTATTTTTGTTTTCAAAATATAAATTTTACCATAGTGTTTACATACCGTGTCCAACGGGATTTTTATAACCTGCAGCCTTTCATTATGCTTACTTCAGTGTTTTGTTCGTATTCCTTTGCTTTGGCTCTGTGTCACGGTCGCCATGTAGTGAATTGTCATCACTTAGTGCCGTTCCAAACTAAAGACGGATTGTATTTGCACTTTTATATAAAACTCACTTTATTTTTGCCACTTTACTTAAACTTAATAGCGTGGTTGGCTTCTATTGATTTGCGGACTAAATTTTGCGCGGCGGACTGGACTGCGTGTTTTGACTGATACAACAACTCTCTTCTAGCTATGCGCGAGCTTCCTTTTATACGAAATATTACATTGCGCTTATGGGCATATTTAGCTTATCCGCTCCGTTATGATTGATTACTTTATTATCCTGCTCTATCTATCGCATTATGCGTACGTGACTTTTTGCGTACATAGGTAACATCGTCCTTCCATGGTATATCTCTACTGCGCAATTGGATGAACTCTATTAAATTTTCCCTATTTATCTAGTTGGTTCGGATTAGAACATATGGCACTTTTATGTCTCATATTTGTGTGCATCTAATTCAGTAATTTATGTTCTGATATGTTTAATCTAAAATTTTATACTTGTAAAAAATATTTCTGTTGAGTGTGTTGGTGAATACGATCACGCCACTTATCATGCTATTCATTCTATCATTAGCTGTTTCATTCTAGCCTTAATGCTGTTTGTGTCTAGGATGTAATGAATTTACTGCAGATTATTTAGCGAATGTTATACTAATAATTGTGTCTTTGCTATTCTAATCTAATTCTAATTTGCTAATATTTGCTAATAATAAGTCTAATAGTGTCGGGTGTCGAACCTATGCTACAATACAAATACCCTAGAATGACTTCAAAGGTGTCCAAAGTGTACCGAGGTTGATACAAATGCTCTAGAATGACTTCACAGGTTGTCCAAGGTGTCCTAGTGTGTATGTATAGGTTATACATATACCCTAGAATGACTTTAGAGGCTGCCCAAGGTGTCCCCAAGGGTCATACAAATACTCCAGAATTATTCACGGTGGTCCAAGGTCCCCAAGTTTATACTAATGCTCTAAAATGACTTCAAAGGTTTGTTCAAGGTGTCCCCAAGGTTCATACAAACACTCAAAATAGCCTTCGAGGTTGTCCCCAGTGTCCCCAAGGTAAAACAAACACTCCAGAATGCCTTCCGAGGTTGTCCCAAGTTTCCTAAGGTTCATACAAGCACTCTAGAATGATTTCCGCGATTGTTCAAGGTGTACCCAAGGTTCATACAAGCACTCCAGAATACATTCCGAGGTTGTCTCAAGTGTCCCCAAGGATAATACAAATGCTCTCACATGACTTCAGAGGTTGTTCAAGGTGTCCCCAAGGTTCATACAAACACTCAAAATGAATAAAGAGGTTGTCCAAGGTGTCCCCAAGGTTCACACAAACACTCTAGAATACCTTCGATTGGTCCCAAGTGGCTCAAGGTTAATACAAATGCTCTAGAATGACTTCAGAGGTTATCCAAGGGTCCCCAGGTTCATAGAAATACTCTAGAATGACTTCAAGGTGGTCTCAAGTGTCCCCAACGTTTATACTAATGCTCTAGAATGACTTCAGAGGTTATCCAAGGTGTCCTAAGGTTCATAAAACACTCTATAATGATTTTAGAGGATATCCAAGATGTCCCCAAGGTTCATACAAACAATCAAGAATGCCTTCCAAGGTTGTCCCAAGTGTCCCCAAGGTTCATACAAATGTTCTAGAATGACTTCAGAGGTTATCCAAGGTGTCCCCAAGGTTCATACAAACACTCAATAAAGATTTAAGAGGTTGTCCAAGGTGTTCCAAAGGTTCATACAAATACCCTAGAATGACTTCCGAGGTTGTCCAAGGTGTACCCAAGGTTCATACAAATGCTTTAGAATGACTTCCGAGGTTGTCCAAGGTGTCCTCAAGGTTCATACAAACACTCAAGAATGAGTTTAGAGGTTATCCAAGGTATCTCCAAGGTTCATACACATGCTCTAGACTGCCTTCCGATTGTGTTCCAAGTGTCCTCAAGGTTTATACAAATACCCTCGAATGACTTCAAAGGTTGTCCAAAGTGTATCCAAGGTTTATACAAATGCTCTAGAATGACTTCAGAGGTTGTCCAAGGTGTCGCAAAGGTTTAGATAAATGCTCTTGAATGACTTCAGCGGTTGTTCAAGGTGTCCCCAAGGTTCATACAAACACTCAAGAATAAATTAAGAGGTTGTCCAAGGTGTCCCCAAGGTTCATACAAAAACTCTAGAATAGCTTCCGATTGTGTCCCAAGTGTTCTCAAGGTTCATACAAATACCCTAGAATGACTTCAAAGGTTGTCCAAAGTGTACCCAAGGTTTATACAAATGCTTTAGAATGACTTCAGAGGTTCTCCAAGATGTACACAAGGTTCATGAATATGCGCTAGAATGACTTCAGAGGTTGTCCAAGATGTCCCCAAGGTTCATACAAACACTCAATAATGATTTTAGAGGATATCCAAGATGTCCCAAAGGTTCATACAAACACACTAGAATGCCTTCCGAGGCTGTCGCAAGTGTCCCCAAGGATCACACAAATGCTCTAGAATGACTTCAGAGGTTGTCCAAGGGGTCCTCAAGGTTCATACTAACACTCAAGAATGATTTTACGGGTTATGCAAGGTGTCTCCAAGGTTCATACAAATGCTCTAGAATGCTTTCCGATTGTGTTCAAGGTGTCCTCAAGGTTTATACAAACATTCTAGAATGACTTCAAAGGTTATCCAAGGTGTCCCCAAGGTTCATACAAACACTCAATAATGATGTTAGAGGTTGTCCAAGTGTCCTCAAGCCTCAAACAAACACTCTAGAATGCCTTCCGAGGTTGTCCAAGGTGTCCCCAAGGCTCATACAAACACTCTAGAATGACTTCCGAGGTTGTCCCAAGTGTCCCCAAGGTGCATACAAACACTCTAGAATGAGTTCCGAGGTTTTCCAATGTGTCCCAAGGTTCGTAAAAACACTGTAGAATGACTTCCAAGGTGGTCCCAAGTGTCCCCAAGGTTCATACAAACACTCCAGAATGCCTTCCGAGGTTGTCCCAAGTTTCCCCGAGGTTCATACAAACACTCTAGAATGACTTCCGCGATTGTTCAAGGTGTACCCAAGGTTCATACAAGCACTCCAGAATACGTTCCGAGGTTGTCTCAAGTGTCCCCAAGGTTTATACAAATGCTCTCACATGACTTCAGAGGTTGTTCAAGGTGTCTCCAAGTTTCAATCTAACACTCAAGAATGAATTAAGAGGTTGTCCAAGGTGTCCCCAAGGTTCATACAAACACTCAAAATAGCCATCCGATTGTGTCCCAAGTGTCCTCAAGGTTCATACAAATGTTCTAAAATGACTTTAGAGGTTATCCAAGGTGTCCCCGAGGTTCATACAAATACTCCAGAATGACTTCCACGATGGTCCCAAGTGTCCCCAAGGTTTATACTAATGCTCGAAATGACTTCAGAGGTTGTACCATGTGTCCCCAAGGATCATACAAACACACTAGAATACCTTCCGATTGGGTCCCAAGTGTCCACAAAGTTTATACAAATACCCTAGAATCAGAGGTTATCCAAGGTGTCCCCAAGGTTTCACAAATACTCCAGTATGCCTTCCGAGATTGTCAAATTGTCCCTGAGGTTTATACAAACACTCTACAATGACTTCCAAGGTTGTCCAAGGTGTCCCCAAGGTTGATACAAGCACTTTAAAATGCCTTCCGAGTTTGTCTCAAGTGTCCCCAAGGTACATACAAATACTCTAAAATTACTTCCCAGGATGTCCAAGGTGTCCCCAAGGTGTATACAAATGCTCTAGAATGACTTCAGAGGTTTACCATGGTGTCCCCAAGGTTCATACAAACACTCAATAATGAGTTTAGAGGTTGTCCAAGGTGTCACAAAGGTCCATACAAATACCCTAGAATGACTTCCGAGGTTGTCCAAGGTGTACCCAAGGTTCAAACGAATTCTCTAGAATGACTTCCTAAGTTGTTAAGGTATCCTAAAAGTTCATACAAACACTCAAGAATGATTTAAGAGGTAATCCAAGGTGTCTCCTAGGTTCATATAAATGCTCTTGAATGACTTCCAATTGTTTTCCAAGTGTCCTCAAGGTTTATACAAACACTCTAGAATGACTTCAGAGGTTGTCCAAGGTGTCCCCAAGGTTTATACAAGCCCTCTAGAATGCCTTCAAAGGTTGTCCAAGGCGTCCCCAAGATTCATACAAACACTCTATATTGCCTTCAGAGGATATCCAAGGTGTCCCCAAGGTTCATAAAAACATTCAAAAATGATTTTAGAGGATATCCAAGATGTCCCCAAGGTTCATACAAACAATCAAGAATGCCTTCCAAGGTTGTCCCAAGTGTCCCCAAGGTTCACACAAATGCTTTAGAATGACTTCCGAGGTTGTCCAAGGTGTCCTCAAGGTTCATACAAACACTCAAGAATGAGTTTAGAGGTTATCCAAGGTGTCTCCAAGGTTCATACAAATGTTCTAGAATGCCTTCCGATTGTGTTCCAAGTGTCCTCAAGGTTTATACAATTACCCTAGAATGACTTCAAAGGTTGTCCAAAATGTACCCAAGGTTTATACAAATGCTCTAGAATGACTTCAGAGGTTGTCCAAGGTGTCGCAAAGGTTTATATAAATGCTCTAGAATGACTTCAGCGGTTGTTCAAGGTGTCCCCAAGGTTCATACAAACACTCAAGAATAAATTAAGAGGTTGTCCAAGGTGTCCCCAAGGTTAATACAAAAACTCTAGAATAGCTTCCGATTGTGTCCTAAGTGTCCTCAAGGTTCATACTGTAGTGAACTTGTCATCACTTAGTGCCGTTCCTAACTAAAGACGGATTGTATTTGCACTTTTGTATAAACTCACTTTATTTTTGCCACTTTACTTAAACTTAATAGCGTGGTTGGCTTCTATTGATTTGCGGACTAAATTTTGCGCGGCGGACTGGACTGCGTGATTTTACTGATACAACAACTCTCTTCTAGCTATGCGCGAGCTTCCTTTTATACGAAATAATTACATTGCGCTTATGGGCATATTTAGCTTATCCGCTCCGTTATGCATGATTACAATTTATTATCCTGCTTCTATCGCATTATGCGTACGTGACTTTTTGCGTACATTAGGTAACATCGTCCTTCCATGTGTATTATCCTACTGCGCAATTGGATGAACTCTATTAAATTTTCCCTATTTATCTAGTTGGTTCGGATTAGAACATATTGTACTTTTATGTCTAATATTTGTGTGCATCTAATTACAGTAATTTATGTTCTGATAATGTTTAATCTAAAATTTTATACTTGTAAAAACTATTTCTTTTGAGTGTGTTGGTGAATACGATCACGCCACTTATCATGCTATTTCATTCTATCATTAGCTGTTTCATTCTAGCCTTAGTGCGGTTTGTGTCTAGGATGTAATGAATTTACTGCAGATTATTATAGCGGATGTTATACTAATAATTGTGTCTTTGCTATTCTAATCTAATTCTAATTTGCTAAGTCTAATAGTGTCGGGTGTCGAACCTATGCTACACCTCCCCCGTTTTTTTGAATAACGTAAGATTGAGTGAATGAGCGAAAGAATTGCGTTATTCATTTAGTTCTTGATTAATCTGTTCTTATGTACTGTTGTAGTCTTTTGCGTATGACTATTCTTGATTGTACAATTTGGATCTTTAATATTCGTAATTATAAATTGACCTAAGTACAATGGATCTATTTTTTTTCTATTTTCATTTTTTAAGTATACCAAGTCTCCTATGCTTACATCTATGGGATTTATATGCTGATTTAATTCTTTTCTCTTTTTTCTTTTTCTATAATTATGTTCTTACGTGCAATCTCATTGGACTTTTGTAGTTTAAATTTCATTTCATTGTAATATTGTTCTATATTATAAACTGGATCGATTTTATGTTTATAAATTTCTTGTGGTAGATTTGCTGTTCTACCGAAAACTAATTCAAACGGAGTATATTTTGTTTCTGTATGTGGTGTTGTATTATAAACAAACTCATAAATTTTATCCAATCATCCCAATCATCGTGATGTTCATTAGTAAATGCTCTAAGGTATTCATTTAAGCTTCTATGATTACGTTCTAGAGCTCCAATTGTTTGTGGATGATATGGCGTTGAAAATGTTTGTTTTATTTTTAAAATTTGGGCTATTTTACCTAACACCTCATTGTTATATTCCAATCCTTGGTCTGATCTAAGCTCCAAAAAGCTTCCATAAGTCAAGATAAAATGTTCAACCAATGCTTTTAATATCCTCCTCTTTAGTTTTGGGATCAATTCTTTCAACTCATCTGAATTGTACGAGATTCGTGATAATGCGTCTGCTGCAACATTACTTTTTCCAGCTACGAATTGTATTGTGAAATCAAATTCTTCCAGATCTAGTCTAATTCTGGTTAATTTTGACATTGGATTTTTCATACCAAAGAGATAAACCAGTGGTCTATGGTCTGTTCTGATTGTAAATTTCCGTCCATAAACATATGGTTTAAAATGATTTACTGCCCAGTGTATAGCTACTAATTCTTTTTCTATTATACTCTTATTCTTTTCGCCTTTAGTAAAAGTTTTACTTGCGAATGCATTAAGAAAATCTTGCCCATGTGTGATTTGGGAGAGAACTGCTCCGCACGCAAAGTTTGATGCGTCTGTAGTTATAATAAAATCTTTGCTAAAGTCTGGGTATTTAAGAATGGTTGGAGATAGCAGATGAATGAATCAAATGCTGTTTGTTGTTCCTTTTTCCATTCAAAAAGTGTGCCTTTCTTTAATAAATCATTTAGTGGCTTTGCAATTTTTGCAAAGTTTTGTATAAATTTTCTGTAGTAATTACAGAAAGCTACGAATCTTCTAACTTCGTCTGCGTTAGTTGGTATAGGAAACTTTCTTATTGTTTCGAATTTGGTTTCATCAGGGTATATTCCCTGGTCCGTTATTTTGTGTCCAAGATATGTAACATCTGATTTAAAGAATTTGCACTTCTCTGGGTTCAATTTAAGATTGTAGTATCGTCATCTATTAAATACTTGTGTAAGATTTTCTATATGATTTTTCATTGAGCTTCCTATTACTATAATATCATCGATATAAATGAATGCTATTTCAGGTGTGAGGCCAGCCATTGCTATTGCCATCATACGCTGAAAACTGTTAGGACTTATGTTTAGTCCAAAAGGCAGTCTTGTGAATTGATAATGTCCTTTTGGTGTAGAAAATGCTGTATATTTTCGCGATTCTTTTTCCAAAGGGATCTGATGAAAACCTGACATCAGATCTAGAGTGCTGAAATATTTTGCATTTCCTAATTGGTCTAATATTTGTCTATTCTCGGAAGTGGAAACTTATCTGGTAATATCTTTTTGTTCAATTGCCTAAAATCGACTACTAATCTCCATTTCTTATCGTTTCCTGTTTTCTTGGGGACAAGCAGAATTGGTGAATTGTAAGGGGAAACGGAGTTTTCTATTATATTATTTTCTAACATCTTATTTACTTGCTGATCTATTTCTTTGCTTTGCGAATGAATTTGTTTATAGTTGGGTATATATGTAGGAATATTGTCTTTAGGAGTAATTATTTGCTTATAAAAATTATTAGTTGTAATTGGGTCTTCATTTAAACAAAATAAATCAGAAAATTTATTTACTAATCTACTAATTTCTTGACTAATAATATCTGGATATTTTTTTAAATTGATTTTGCTTAATATTTCTTTAACTCTATGCATATTTGTTTTAGTTTCTGCTACTTTATAATTTTCAAAGTTATTAATTGGCTCTATTGTAGGTTTGAAAAATTTCGTGTTAATAATAGTATCTTTTTCAGTAGTATTAATAAATTTTATACATGGATTATTCTTGGAAACTATTGTATAAGCGCAAAATATTCCTGTTGTTATTTCCTGTGCATGAACTACTGAATCTTTTTTTAAATTCTTTAAATCTATTTTATGAATAATTTCACTTCTTGCTGGAATTAAGAGTGAATTGTCTTCTATAGGATGAGATATTGAGATTCCATTGATATCAAAATTTAACAAATAATATTCATAATCTATCTTACATTTATATTTTGTAAAGAAATCTCTTCTTGAAATTCCATTGGCTTCTATTTCTATAATATCTGGAATCAAGTGAAATTTATAACTAACTGTTGCGTTGTTAAATATTAAATTTGAACTAATTGTACCATAGGTAATTAAAGAGTTATTAGTGATTCCTGTAAGTCTAACTTTGTTATTGCTATCTATCTCATGCTGAGATCTAATTTTTCCTATTTTAAATAATGAAACTGCTGCTCCTGTGTCTATAAATAATGAACTATACTTATTTGCAGCTTTTTCTACTTTAATTGTAGTTGAATTATTGGCAGATAAATTCAATGTCATTACCGGCAGCTGTTCTATTCCTGCCGGGCTTGGCCTAAAAAATTATTCTGTTCCTCTTCTTCTTCAGCTTCAGTAGTAAATATTCTACGAGCTTGTTGATTTGAGAAGTTATTGGGCTGTGTATTTTGTCTTCCAAATTGATTATATTGTCTAGGGTTCCTGTAGAAATGTCTATCTCTGTTTCTATTTGGGGTATATGTATTTGGGTTCGTTCTATTTGAATTTGGACTTTCATAATACTTCCTGCTAGTTCTGTTTTGGAAGTTTGGGTTCGAGTTATATCTATTATTATTTTTTGTTTTGCTGTTAGGAAATCGTTTGAAATTATTTGTGGAAAAATTTTGGTTTCTATTAAAGGCTAAAACTTGATTTGAATTATTGTTTTCGATTTCATTTTCTAATACCTTTTGTGTAGCTGCTGTAATTGTTGGGTATTGTCCGACTTTAAGTAGAATTTTTGTTTCAGAGTTGGAAATTTTTTCTTTAAGTGTGTCAACTCCAACTTTAACAGCCATTTTGTTTGCTACTTCTTCGGGAATTTTTAGTTCTAGATAAAGTCCTTTTAATTTGCTAGTTAAGATTTCGACCTCTTCACAAATTTTAGTGGTTTGTCTTGCTTGGATAGTTTTTAATTGGTTGATGACTTTTTCGGGATTTGTTTTTTCTTCACATCTTACTTTTATATTTTCTAGAATTTCATCGATGTTGTCCAGATCTCGTGGTAATCCTATTCTGGCTTTCCCTGTTATTCGTGTTTTGATAAATTTTACCAGCATTACCTTTTGATCATTTGGAGTGATCTCTTTAAGTAAGTTTACAGAATCTATGAAAATGTCAAGATTCTCTTTTGATCCATCATATGTTTGAACAAGAGATGTTGCAATTTTAATATCGAAATGCGCCATTTTTTCTGTTTGGGAATCGTTTGTCATTTGGTAATTGTTTATGCGAAACTCAATCGCTGAAAAGCATTCGCTGGTTTCACTGTTAATTTTGTTTAAATACTCTTCACTTATGGCTTCTCCGAGCTCTATCAAATCCGATTGTATGGATGTTAATAGTTCTCTAGCCAAAATTTTATATTTACTTACAGTACAAACTCTAAAACTCTTTGGTAAATACTCTAATTTATGTTGTATTAACCTTAACTGGAATAATTTATCCTTTAACTTACTCATGAAATTCGATCCATTAAATAATAACGACAATCATAATAAATAACATAATTAATTAACGTTTAAGTCCAATCAAATTATTTCGCAAAAACTATAATTGTTCCTTTTTTTTATTATTATTATTTTTTTTATTTACTTTTTTTTATAACCTTTTTTTTTATATATATATTAATTTTTTTTTACTGAATATTCATATATATCCCATAGTGTTAATTTTACAATACCTGACTTAACGAAACTTATCGTTTGCGTGCCCTACGGCATGCACGATGTGTAGTTTAACAGCTGCTCGATGTGTATACTGCGATGGCGTCGTTGACTGCTTCCTCGCGTATTGTTGCTCGCGTTCTATCGTTCTTAACACTTTCCTCGTGTTGTTCGTTGTGGAAGTGCTGCTGCTGCTGCGATTATGGGATTGTTCAGTTCGGTTTCACTTAGCGCACTTAGTTTCACACTTTCTTGTGCACTATTCTGATTAGTATTCCGGTTCGGCATTTATGTGTCACTGCATGTGTAATTGTTGTTGCTTTTAATTCACATTTGATTTCATTTTTAGCACTGTATTGGTGATGTTTCGGGATATTCATGCAGTTTCGGGTGAGTTTTTTCACAGTTGTTGTATCACGGAACTAATTTGTATTGGTGTCACTGCACATTATTGCATCTCACTTTACGACGCGTATCGGCTTTTGTGTTTATAAGTGTAATGTGATCTAAACGTACATCTATGCCGAATACTTTAGTGTTTGTGAGCTTAGTGTATATGTATTGTGCATAATAGTGTTTACGACGAATTTGCACTCGCGATTGTTGCGATACTTTTTACACATACCTTCGTCCGCTTTTCGCGCTATGGTATTTTTGTTTTCAAAATATAAATTTTACCATAGTGTTTACATACCGTGTCCAACGGGATTTTTATAACCTGCAGCCTTTCATTATGCTTACTTCAGTGTTTTGTTCGTATTCCTTTGCTTTGGCTCTGTGTCACGGTCGCCATGTAGTGAACTTGTCATCACTTAGTGCCGTTCCAAACTAAAGACGGATTGTATTTGCACTTTTATATAAACTCACTTTATTTTTGCCACTTTACTTAAACTTAATAGCGTGGTTGGCTTCTATTGATTTGCGGACTAAATTTTGCGCGGCGGACTGGACTGCGTGATTTTACTGATACAACAACTCTCTTCTAGCTATGCGCGAGCTTCCTTTTATACGAAATAATTACATTGCGCTTATGGGCATATTTAGCTTATCCGCTCCGTTATGCTTGATTACATTTTATTATCCTGCTCTATCTATCGCATTATGCGTACGTGACTTTTTGCGTACATTAGGTAACATCGTCCTTCCATGTGTATTATCCTACTGCGCAATTGGATGAACTCTATTAAATTTTCCCTATTTATCTAGTTGGTTCGGATTAGAACATATTGCACTTTTATGTCTCATATTTGTGTGCATCTAATTACAGTAATTTATGTTCTGATAATGTTTAATCTAAAATTTTATACTTGTAAAAACTATTTCTTTTGAGTGTGTTGGTGAATACGATCACGCCACTTATCATGCTATTTCATTCTATCATTAGCTGTTTCATTCTAGCCTTAATGCTGTTTGTGTCTAGGATGTAATGAATTTACTGCAGATTATTATAGCGGATGTTATACTAATAATTGTGTCTTTGCTATTCTAATCTAATTCTAATTTGCTAATAATTTGCTAATAATAAGTCTAATAGTGTCGGGTGTCGAACCTATGCTACAATACAAATACCCTAGAATGACTTCAAAGGTTGTCCAAAGTGTACCCGAGGTTGATACAAATGCTCTAGAATGACTTCACAGGTTGTCCAAGGTGTCCCCTAGTGTGTATGTATAGGTTTATACATATACCCTAGAATGACTTTAGAGGCTGCCCAAGGTGTCCCCAAGGTTCATACAAATACTCCAGAATTACTTCCACGGTGGTCCCAAGGGTCCCCAAGGTTTATACTAATGCTCTAAAATGACTTCAAAGGTTGTTCAAGGTGTCCCCAAGGTTCATACAAACACTCAAAATAGCCTTCCGAGGTTGTCCCCAGTGTCCCCAAGGTTCAAACAAACACTCCAGAATGCCTTCCGAGGTTGTCCCAAGTTTCCCGAGGTTCATACAAGCACTCTAGAATGATTTCCGCGATTGTTCAAGGTGTACCCAAGTTTCATACAAGCACTCCAGAATACATTCCGAGGTTGTCTCAAGTGTCCCCAAGGTTTATACAAATGCTCTCACATGACGTCCCCAAGGTTCATACAAACACTCAAGAATGAATAAAGAGGTTGTCCAAGGTGTCCCCAAGGTTCACACAAACACTCTAGAATACCTTCCGATTGTGTCCCAAGTGTCCTCAAGGTTAATACAAATGCTCTAGCATGACTTCAGAGGTCATCCAAGGTGTCCCCAAGGTTCATAGAAATACTCTAGAATGACTTCTAAGGTGGTCCCAAGTGTCCCCAACGTTTATACTAATGCTCTAGAATGACTTCAGAGGTTATCCAAGGTGTCCCTAAGGTTCATACAAACACTCTATAATGATTTTAGAGGATATCCAAGATGTCCCCAAGGTTCATACAAACAATCAAGAATGCCTTCCAAGGTTGTCCCAAGCGTCCCCAAAGTTCATACAAATGTTCTAGAATGACTTTAGAGGTTATCCAAGGTGTCCCCAAGGTTCATACAAACACTCAATAAAGATTTAAGAGGTTGTCCAAGGTGTCCCCAAGGTTCATACAAAAACTCTAGAATAGCTTCCGATTGTGTCCCAAGTGTTCTCAAGGTTCATACAAATACCCTAGAATGACTTCAAAGGTTGTCCAAAGTGTACCCAAGGTTTATACAAATGCTTTAGAATGACTTCAGAGGTTGTCCAAGGTGTACACAAGGTTCATAAATATGCGCTAGAATGACTTCAGAGGTTGTCCAAGATGTCCCCAAGGTTCATACAAACACTCAATAATGATTTTAGAGGATATCCAAGATGTCCCAAAGGTTCATACAAACACACTAGAATGCCTTCCGAGGCTGTCGCAAGTGTCCCCAAGGATCGTATAAATGCTCTAGAATGACTTCAGAGGTTGTCCAAGGTATCCTCAAGGTTCATACTAACACTCAAGAATGATTTTAGGGGTTATCCAAGGTGTCTCCAAGGTTCATACAAATGCTCTAGAATGCTTTCCGATTGTGTTCAAGGTGTCCTCAAGGTTTATACAAACATTCTAGAATGACTTCAAAGTTTATCCAAGGTGTCCCCAAGGCTCATACAAACACTCAATAATGAAGCTAGAGGTTTTCCAAGTGTCCTCAAGCTTCAAACAAACACTCTAGAATGCCTTCCGAGGTTTTCCAAGGTGTCACCAAGGCTCATACAAACACTCTAGAATGACTTCCGAGGTTGTCCCAAGTGTCCCCAAGGTTCATACAAACACTCTAGAATGACTTCCGAGGTTTTCCAATGTGTCCCCAAGGTTCGTAAAAACACTGTAGAATGACTTCCAAGGTGGTCCCAAGTGTCCCCAAGGTTCATACAAACGCTCCAGAATGCCTTCCGAGGTTGTCCCAAGTTTCCCCGAGGTTCATACAAGCACTCTAGAATGACTTCCGCGATTGTTCAAGGTGTACCCAAGGTTCATACAAGCACTCCAGAAAACGTTCCAAGGTTGTCTCAAGTGTCCCCAAGGTTTATACAAATGCTCTCACATGACTTCAGAGGTTGTTCAAGGTGTCTCCAAGTTTCAATCAAACACTCAAGAATGAATTAAGAGGTTGTCCAAGGTGTCCCCAAGGTTCATACAAAAACTCTTGAATACCTTCCGATTGTGTCCCAAGTGTCCTCAAGGTTAATACAAATGCTCTAGAATGACTTCAGAGGTTATCCAAGGTGTCCCCAAGGTTTATACAAATACTCTAGAATGAGATCAGAGGTTGTCTAAGGTGTACCCAAGGTTTATACAAATGCTCTAGAATGACTCCCGATGTTGGCCCAAGTGTCCCCAAGGTTCATACAAACACTCTAGAATGTCTTCAGGAGTGGTCCCAAGTGTCCCCAAGGTTATAAAAATGCTCTCACATGACTTCAGAGGTTGTTCAAGGTGTCTCCAAGTTTCAATCAAACACTCAAGAATGAATTAAGAGGTTGTCCAAGGTGTCCCCAAGGTTCATACAAACACTCAAAATAGCCTTCCGATTGTGTCCCAAGTGTCCTCAAGGTTCATACAAATGCTCTAGAATGACTTCAGAGGTTATCCAAGGTGTCCCCAAGGTTTAAACATATACCCTAGAATGACTTCAGAGGCTGTCCAAGGTGTCCCCAAGGTTCATACAAATATTCCAGAATGACTGCCACGGTAGTCGCAAGTGTCCCCAAGGTTTATATTAATGCTCTAAAATGACTGCAAAGGTTTTTCAAGGTGTCCCCAAGGTTCATACAAACACTCAAAATAGCCTTCCGAGGTTGTCCGAAGTGTCCCCAAGGTTCAAACAAACACTCCGGAATGCATTCCGCGGTTTTCCCACGTGTCCCCAAGGTTCATACAAACACTCAAGAATGTTTTTAGAAGTTATTCAAGGTGTCCCCAAGGATCATAAAAACACTCTAATGACTTCCGAGGTTGTCCCAAGTGTCCCCAAGGATCATCAAATCACTCTAATGACTTCCGAGGTTGTCCCAAGTGTCCCCAATGTTCATACAAACGCTCCAGGATGCCTTCCGAGGTTATCAAGGGGTCCCCAAGGTTAATACATACACTCTAGAATGACTTCCCAGGTTGCTCCAAGGTATCCCCAAGGTTCATACAAGCACTCTAGAATGCGTTCCAAGGTTGTCCCAAGAGTCCCCAAGGTTCATACAAATGCTCTAGAACGACTTCAGAGGTTATCGAAGGTGTCCCCAAGGTTCATACAAACACTCAATCCAGATTTTAGAGGTTGTCCAAGGTGTTCCAAAGGTTCATCCAAATACCCTAGAATGACTTCCGAGGATGTCCAAGGTGTCCTCAAGGTTCATACAAACACTCAAGAATGATATTAGAGGTTATCCAAGGTGTCTTTAAGGTTCATACAAATGCTCCAGAATGCCTTCCGATTGTGTTCCAAGTGTCCTCATTGTTTATACAAATACCCTGGAATGACTTCAAAGGTTGTCCAAAGTGTACCCAAGGTTTATACAAATACTCAAGAATAACTTCAGAGGTTGTCCAAGGTGTCCTCAAGTTTTATACAAACACTCTAGAATGCCTTCCGAGGTTGTCCCAAGTATCCCCAAGGTTCAAACAAATGCTGTAGAATTGCTTTAGTGGTTATCCAAGGTGTCCCCAAAGTTAAAACATACACTCTAGAATGACTTCCCAGGTTGTCCAAGGTGTCCCAAAGGTTCATACAAGCACTCTAGAATGCGTTCCAAGGTTGTCTCAAGTGTACCCAAGGTTCATACAAATGTTCTAAAATGACTTCAGAGGTTATCCAAGGTGTCCCCGAGGTTCATACAAATACTCCAGAATGACTTCCACGATGGTCCCAAGTGTCCCCAAGGTTTATACTAATGCTCGAAATGACTTCAGAGGTTGTACCATGTGTCCCCAAGGATCATACAAACACACTAGAATACCTTCCGATTGGGTCCCAAGTGTCCACAAAGTTTATACAAATACCCTAGAATCAGAGGTTATCCAAGGTGTCCCCAAGGTTTCACAAATACTCCAGTATGCCTTCCGAGATTGTCAAATTGTCCCTGAGGTTTATACAAACACTCTACAATGACTTCCGAGGTTGTCCCAAGTGTCCCCAAGGTTCATACAAACATTCCAGAATGCCTTCCGAGGTTGTCCCAAGTGTCTTCAAGGTTCATATAAATGCTCTAAAGTGACTTCAGAGGTTATCCAAGGTGTCCCCAAGGTTGATACAAGCACTTTAAAATGCCTTCCGAGTTTGTCTCAAGTGTCCCCAAGGTACATACAAATACTCAAAATTACTTCCCAGCATGTCCAAGGTGTCCCCAAGGTTTATACAAATGCTCTAGAATGACTTCAGAGGTTTGCCATGGTGTCCCCAAGGTTCATACAAACACTCAATAATGAGTTTAGAGGTTGTCCAAGGTGTCACAAAGGTCCATACAAATACCCTAGAATGACTTCCGAGGTTGTCCAAGGTGTACCCAAGGTTCAAACGAATTCTCTAGAATGACTTCCTAAGTTGTTAAGGTATCCTAAAAGTTCATACAAACACTCAGAATGATTTAAGAGGTAATCCAAGGTGTCTCCTAGGTTCATACAAATGCTCTTGAATGACTTCCGATTGTTTTCCAAGTGTCCTCAAGGTTTATACAAACACTCTAGAATGACTTCCCAGGTTGTCCAAGGTGTCCCCAAGGTTTATACAAACCCTCTAGAATGCCTTCAAAGGTTGTCCAAGGTGTCCCCAAGATTCATACAAACACTCTATATTGACTTCAGAGGATATCCAAGGTGTCCCCAAGGTTCATAAAAACATTCTAAAATTATTTTAGAGGATATCCAAGATGTCCCCAAGGTTCATACAAACAATCAAGAATGCCTTCCTAGGTTGTCCCAAGTGTCCCCAAGGTTCACAAAAATGCTGTAGAATGACTTCCGAGGTTGTCCAAGGTGTCCTCAAGGTTCATACAAACACTCCAGATTGATTTTAGAGGTTATCCAAGGTGTCTCCAAGGTTCATACAAATGCTCTAGAATGCCTTCCGATTGTGTTCCAAGTGTCCTCAGGGTTTATACAAATACCCTAGAATGACTTCAAAGCTAGTCCAAAATGTACCCAAGGTTTCTACTAATGCTCTAGAATGACTTCAGAGGTTGTCCAAGGTGTCGCAAAGGTTTATATAAATGCTCTAGAATGATTTCAGCGGTTGTTCAAGGTGTCCCCAAGGTTCATACAAACACTCAATAATGATGTTAGAGGTTGTCCAAGGTGTCCCCAAGGTTAATACAAAAACTCTAGAATAGCTTCCGATTGTGTCCTAAGTGTCCTCAAGGTTCATACTGTAGTGAACTTGTCATCACTTAGTGCCGTTCCTAACTAAAGACGGATTGTATTTGCACTTTTGTATAAACTCACTTTATTTTTGCCACTTTACTTAAACTTAATAGCGTGGTTGGCTTCTATTGATTTGCGGACTAAATTTTGCGCGGCGGACTGGACTGCGTGATTTTACTGATACAACAACTCTCTTCTAGCTATGCGCGAGCTTCCTTTTATACGAAATAATTACATTGCGCTTATGGGCATATTTAGCTTATCCGCTCCGTTATGCATGATTACAATTTATTATCCTGCTTCTATCGCATTATGCGTACGTGACTTTTTGCGTACATTAGGTAACATCGTCCTTCCATGTGTATTATCCTACTGCGCAATTGGATGAACTCTATTAAATTTTCCCTATTTATCTAGTTGGTTCGGATTAGAACATATTGTACTTTTATGTCTAATATTTGTGTGCATCTAATTACAGTAATTTATGTTCTGATAATGTTTAATCTAAAATTTTATACTTGTAAAAACTATTTCTTTTGAGTGTGTTGGTGAATACGATCACGCCACTTATCATGCTATTTCATTCTATCATTAGCTGTTTCATTCTAGCCTTAGTGCGGTTTGTGTCTAGGATGTAATGAATTTACTGCAGATTATTATAGCGGATATTATACTAATAATTGTGTCTTTGCTATTCTAATCTAATTCTAATTTGCTAAGTCTAATAGTGTCGGGTGTCGAACCTATGCTACACCTCCCCCGTTTTTGTGAATAACGTAAGATTGAGTGAATGAGCGAAAGAATTGCGTTATTCATTTAGTTCTTGATTAATCTGTTTTATGTACTGTTGTAGTCTTTTGCGTATGACTATTCTTGATTGTACAATTTGGATCTTTAATATTCGTAATTATAAATTGACCTAAGTACAATGGATCTAATTTTTTCTATTTCATTTTTAAGTATACCAAGTCTCCTATGCTTACATCTATGGGATTTATATGCTGATTTAATTCTTTTTCTCTTTTTTCTTTTTCTATAATTATGTTCTTACGTGCAATCTCATTGGACTTTTGTAGTTTAAATTTCATTCATTGTAATATTGTTCTATATTATAAACTGGATCGATTTTATGTTTATAAATTTCTTGTGGTAGATTTGCTGTTCTACCGAAAACTAATTCAAACGGAGTATATTTTGTTTCTATATGTGGTGTTGTATTATAAACAAACTCATAAAATTTTATCCAATCATCCCAATCATCGTGATATTCATTAGTAAATGCTCTAAGGTATTCATTTAAGCTTCTATGATTACGTTCTAGAGCTCCAATTGTTTGTGGATGATATGGCGTTGAAAATGTTTGTTTTATTTTTAAAATTTGGGCTATTTTACCTAACACCTCATTGTTATATTCCAATCCTTGGTCTGATCTAAGCTCCAAAAAGCTTCCATAAGTCAAGATAAAATGTTCAACCAATGCTTTTAATATCCTCCTCTTTAGTTTTTGGGATCAATTCTTTCAACTCATCTGAATTGTACGAGATTCGTGATAATGCGTCTGCTGCAACATTACTTTTTCCAGCTACGAATTGTATTGTGAAATCAAATTCTTCCAGATCTAGTCTAATTCTGGTTAATTTTGACATTGGATTTTTCATACCAAAGAGATAAACCAGTGGTCTATGGTCTGTTCTGATTGTAAATTTCCGTCCATAAACATATGGTTTAAAATGATTTACTGCCCAGTGTATAGCTACTAATTCTTTTTCTATTATACTCTTATTCTTTTCGCCTTTAGTAAAAGTTTTACTTGCGAATGCATTAAGAAAATCTTGCCCATGTGTGATTTGGGAGAGAACTGCTCCGCACGCAAAGTTTGATGCGTCTGTAGTTATAATAAAATCTTTGCTAAAGTCTGGGTATTTAAGAATGGTTGGAGATAGCAGATGAATGAATCAAATGCTGTTTGTTGTTCCTTTTTCCATTCAAAAAGTGTGCCTTTCTTTAATAAATCATTTAGTGGCTTTGCAATTTTTGCAAAGTTTTGTATAATTTTCTGTAGTAATTACAGAAAGCTACGAATCTTCTAACTTCGTCTGCGTTAGTTGGTATAGGAAACTTTCTTATTGTTTCGAATTTGGTTTCATCAGGGTATATTCCCTGGTCCGTTATTTTGTGTCCAAGATATGTAACATCTGATTTAAAGAATTTGCACTTCTCTGGGTTCAATTTAAGATTGTAGTATCGTCATCTATTAAATACTTGTGTAAGATTTCTATATGATTTTTCATTGAGCTTCCTATTACTATAATATCATCGATATAAATGAATGCTATTTCAGGTGTGAGGCCAGCCATTGCTATTGCCATCATACGCTGAAAACTGTTAGGACTTATGTTTAGTCCAAAAGGCAGTCTTGTGAATTGATAATGTCCTTTTGGTGTAGAAAATGCTGTATATTTTCGCGATTCTTTTTCCAAAGGGATCTGATGAAAACCTGACATCAGATCTAGAGTGCTGAATATTTTGCATTTCCTAATTGGTCTAATATTTTGTCTATTCTCGGAAGTGGAAACTTATCTGGTAATATCTTTTTGTTCAATTGCCTAAAATCGACTACTAATCTCCATTTCTTATCGTTTCCTGTTTTCTTGGGGACAAGCAGAATTGGTGAATTGTAAGGGAAACGGAGTTTTCTATTATATTATTTTCAAACATCTTATTTACTTGCTGATCTATTTCTTGCTTTGCGAATGAATTTGTTTATAGTTGGGTATATATGTAGGAATATTGTCTTTAGGAGTAATTATTTGCTTATAAAAATTATTAGTTGTAATTGGGTCTTCATTCAAACAAAATAAATCAGAAAATTTATTTACTAATTTACTAATTTCTTGACTAATAATATCTGGATATTTTTTTAAATTGATTTTGCTTAATATTTCTTTAACTCTATGCATATTTGTTTTAGTTTCTGCTACTTTATAAATTTCAAAGTTATTAATTGGCTCTATTGTAGGTTTGAAAAATTTCGTGTTAATAATAGTATCTTTTCAGTAGTATTAATAAATTTTATACATGGATTATTCTTGGAAACTATTGTATAAGCGCAAAATATTCCTGTTGTTATTTCCTGTGCATGAACTACTGAATCTTTTTTTAAATTCTTTAAATCTATTTTATGAATAATTTCACTTCTTGCTGGAATTAAGAGTGAATTGTCTTCTATAGGATGAGATATTGAGATTCCATTGATATCAAAATTTAACAAATAATATTCATAATCTATCTTACATTTTATTTTGTAAAGAAATCTCTTCTTGAAATTCCATTGGCTTCTATTTCTATAATATCGGAATCAAGTGAAATTTATAACTAACTGTTGCGTTGTTAAATATTAAATTTGAACTAATTGTACCATAGGTAATTAAAGAGTTATTAGTGATTCCTGTAAGTCTAACTTTGTTATTGCTATCTATCTCATGCTGAGATCTAATTTTTCCTATTTTAAATAATGAAACTGCTGCTCCTGTGTCTATAAATAATGAACTATACTTATTTGCAGCTTTTTCTACTTTAATTGTAGTTGAATTATTGGCAGATAAATTCAATGTCATTACCGGCAGCTGTTCTATTCCTGCCGGGCTTGGCCTAAAAAATTATTCTGTTCCTCTTCTTCTTCAGCTTCAGTAGTAAATATTCTACGAGCTTGTTGATTTGAGAAGTTATTGGGCTGTGTATTTTGTCTTCCAATTGATTATATTGTCTAGGGTTCCTGTAGAAATGTCTATCTCTGTTTCTATTTGGGGTATATGTATTTGGGTTCGTTCTATTTGAATTTGGACTTTCATAATACTTCCTGTTAGTTCTGTTTTGGAAGTTTGGGTTCGAGTTATATCTATTATTATTTTTTGTTTTGCTGTTAGGAAATCTTTTGAAATTATTTGTGGAAAAATTTTGGTTTCTATTAAAGGCTAAAACTTGATTTGAATTATTGTTTTCGATTTCATTTTCTAATACCTTTTGTGTAGCTGCTGTAATTGTTGGGTATTGTCCGACTTTAAGTAGAATTTTTGTTTCAGAGTTGGAATTTTTTTCTTTAAGTGTGTCAACTCCAACTTTAACAGCCATTTGTTTGCTACTTGTTCGGGAATTTTTAGTTCTAGATAAAGTCCTTTTAATTGCTAGTTAAGATTTCGACCTCTTCACAAATTTTAGTGGTTTGTCTTGCTTGGATAGTTTTTAATTGGTTGATGACTTTTTCGGGATTTGTTTTTTCTTCACATCTTACTTTTATATTTTCTAGAATTTCATCGATGTTGACCAGATCTCGTGGTAATCCTATTCTGGCTTTCCCTGTTATTCGTGTTTTGATAAATTTTACCAGCATTACCTTTTGATCATTTGGAGTGATCTCTTTAAGTAAGTTTACAGAATCTATGAAAATGTCAAGATTCTCTTTTGATCCATCATATGTTTGAACAAGAGATGTTGCAATTTTAATATCGAAATGCGCCATTTTTTCTGTTTGGGAATCGTTTGTCATTTGGTAATTGTTTATGCGAAACTCAATCGCTGAAAAGCATTCGCTGGTTTCACTGTTAATTTTGTTTAAATACTCTTCACTTATGGCTTCTCCGAGCTCTATCAAATCCGATTGTATGGATGTTAATAGTTCTCTAGCCAAAATTTTATATTTACTTACAGTACAAACTCTAAAACTCTTTGGTAAATACTCTAATTTATGTTGTATTAACCTTAACTGAATAATTTATCCTTTAACTTACTCATGAAATTCGATCCATTAAATAATAACGACAATCATAATAAATAACATAATTAATTAACGTTTAAGTCCAATCAAATTATTTCGCAAAAACTATAATTGTTCCTTTTTTTTATTATTATTATTTTTTTTATTTACTTTTTTTTATAAACTTTTTTTTATATATATATATTAATTTTTTTTTACTGAATATTCATATATATTCCATAGTGTTAATTTTACAATACCTGACTTAACGAAACTTATCGTTTGCGTGCCCTACGGCATGCACGATGTGTAGTTTAACAGCTGCTCGATGTGTATACTGCGATGGCGTCGTTGACTGCTTCCTCGCGTATTGTTGCTCGCGTTCTATCGTTCTTAACACTTTCCTCGTGTTGTTCGTTGTGGAAGTGCTGCTGCTGCTGCGATTATGGGATTGTTCAGTTCGGTTTCACTTAGCGCACTTAGTTTCACACTTTCTTGTGCACTATTCTGATTAGTATTCCGGTTCGGCATTTATGTGTCACTGCATGTGTAATTGTTGTTGCTTTTAATTCACATTTGATTTCATTTTTAGCACTGTATTGGTGATGTTTCGGGATATTCATGCAGTTTCGGGTGAGTTTTTTCACAGTTGTTGTATCACGGAACTAATTTGTATTGGTGTCACTGCACATTATTGCATCTCACTTTACGACGCGTATCGGCTTTTGTGTTTATAAGTGTAATGTGATCTAAACGTACATCTATGCCGAATACTTTAGTGTTTGTGAGCTTAGTGTATATGTATTGTGCATAATAGTGTTTACGACGAATTTGCACTCGCGATTGTTGCGATACTTTTTACACATACCTTCGTCCGCTTTTCGCGCTATGGTATTTTTGTTTTCAAAATATAAATTTTACCATAGTGTTTACATACCGTGTCCAACGGGATTTTTATAACCTGCAGCCTTTCATTATGCTTACTTCAGTGTTTTGTTCGTATTCCTTTGCTTTGGCTCTGTGTCACGGTCGCCATGTAGTGAACTTGTCATCACTTAGTGCCGTTCCAAACTAAAGACGGATTGTATTTGCACTTTTATATAAACTCACTTTATTTTTGCCACTTTACTTAAACTTAATAGCGTGGTTGGCTTCTATTGATTTGCGGACTAAATTTTGCGCGGCGGACTGGACTGCGTGATTTTACTGATACAACAACTCTCTTCTAGCTATGCGCGAGCTTCCTTTTATACGAAATAATTACATTGCGCTTATGGGCATATTTAGCTTATCCGCTCCGTTATGCTTGATTACATTTTATTATCCTGCTCTATCTATCGCATTATGCGTACGTGACTTTTTGCGTACATTAGGTAACATCGTCCTTCCATGTGTATTATCCTACTGCGCAATTAGATGAACTCTATTAAATTTTCCCTATTTATCTAGTTGGTTCGGATTAGAACATATTGCACTTTTATGTCTATATTTGTGTGCATCTAATTACAGTATTTATGTTCTGATAATGTTTAATCTAAAATTTTATACTTGTAAAAACTATTTCTTTTGAGTGTGTTGGTGAATACGATCACGCCACTTATCATGCTATTTCATTCTATCATTAGCTGTTTCATTCTAGCCTTAATGCTGTTTGTGTCTAGGATGTAATGAATTTACTGCAGATTATTATAGCGGATGTTATACTAATAATTGTGTCTTTGCTATTCTAATCTAATTCTAATTTGCTAAGTCTAATAGTGTCGGGTGTCGAACCTATGCTACAATACAAATACCCTAGAATGACTTCAAAGGTTGTCCAAAGTGTACCCGAGGTTGATACAAATGCTCTAGAATGACTTCACAGGTTGTCCAAGGTGTCCCCAAGGTTTATACATATACCCTAGAATGACTTTAGAGGCTGCCCAAGGTGTCCCCAAGGTTCATACAAATACTCCAGAATTACTTCCACGGTGGTCCCAAGGGTCCCCAAGGTTTATACTAATGCTCTAAAATGACTTCAAAGGTTGTTCAAGGTGTCCCCAAGGTTCATACAAACACTCAAAATAGCCTTCCGAGTTGTCCCCAGTGTCCCCAAGGATCAAACAAACACTCCAGAATGCCTTCCGAGGTTGTCCCAAGTTTCCCCGAGGTTCATACAAGCACTCTAGAATGATTTCCGCGATTGTTCAAGGTGTACCCAAGGTTCATACAAGCACTCCAGAATACATTCCGAGGTTGTCTCAAGTGTCCCCAAGGATTATACAAATGCTCTCACATGACTTCAGAGGTTGTTCAAGGTGTCCCCAAGGTTCATACAAACACTCAAGAATGAATAAAGAGGTTGTCCAAGGTGTCCCCAAGGTTCACACAAACACTCTAGAATACCTTCCGATTGTGTCCCAAGTGTCCTCAAGGTTAATACAAATGCTCTAGAATGACTTCAGAGGTTATCCAAGGTGTCCCCAAGGTTCATAGAAATACTCTAGAATGACTTCCAAGGTGGTCTCAAGTGTCCCCAACGTTTATACTAATGCTCTAGAATGACTTCAGAGGTTATCCAAGGTGTCCCTAAGGTTCATACAAACACTCTATA
>NW_024428528.1:0-25797 GCF_017562075.2 Anopheles merus | reverse complement strand
AACTAAGATATCTTCACTCTGTCGCTGACGACAATTTAGGCTTAAAAAACAAAGCGTTGCTAGGTCAATAAATGCTGACTAGCTACGTTATGCAACGCGCCAGCGATGCGCGCTGGTTAACGATTAAATGGAAAATAGGCTAAGAAGAATAGACTAAGAAAAATATGCTGATCGACGACGGTCAGCATTTTTAGAGTATAAAATCAATTGAATAAACTAATGAATCGATTATTTGCCAAGAACCAGTTGGTGCGTTATTATTGTGCTTAAGTCGGCGTGTACTGTGCCTGTCTTAAGCTGCTGCTCCGAAAGACACTTCGTGTGCGCGACAAATGGTGGCTCCAGAGAGGACGCATCAACCAACGGTCGGCAAGTAGTCAAATAAATCGGGAAATAAAAACCCGAAGTAGTAACAAGCCCGTAGAGGCGTGAATAGACCCCACAGCAACCCAAGCAGGGTTGTGATAGTGAAACAACGGCGACGGACGACGATCCGGCGTAGCCGATATACGACAGCCAGCCCAGGAAGAAGGGCCACGCACCAGTTGCCGACGAAGCAAAACCCGAGAAGCGCCTCGGCGGTGAGTGAGTGCAAAATAACTGTAAGTGCAACGACACAACAGTGAATAGAACGCGGTCATTACCGCTAGTGAAGTGACGCAATCGAAAGTGAACTCGATACTGCCAACGTATGAGGCAAATGCTGAACTAGTGAAAAGGTGACCAATACGTGTACGCCGCGAGCTTCGAAAGGTGCATCCGTTCTCGCAACACAACATGACACCGTCAGTTAGGCCAGTTGAAAAAAAAAAAAAAAAAAAAAAAAACAGTTATCGTAAACGCGTGCGTCGCAAGATCGGACGTTAACTCCGACGAAACGTGATTATAAAAGTCTGCATAACGAAACACGTGTGCCGCGAGCTAAATATTGCATAAGGCATCCGACGCAGTGCAACGTAGGAAGAGCAAATGATGAAATTAATTGTGACGAGTGTATCCATCGTGTGTATGACCGTCGTGTGTATGACCGCCGACCCACCGCTAAGAAAACATCGTTCCGGTTGAGTCAACCATCGTTCTCGGTTTGAGGGCAACCGGCACGTAATACAGAAGACGTCGTATTTGATCCTGAGAAGACCAACAAGCAGCAGTGAAGACATCACTCCCGATCCAGCCGTCCCTGACCAGCCGAATAGGAGTTGACTCTGCTGAAGCGGATCTGAACAGGGTGAGTTCAAGATGGAATATGATTTTAAAAAGAATCCGAATGGGCACTGCAAATTATGCACGAACCCAGATGAGATAGGGAAACTGATAACTTGTATTGATTGCGACAGGTGGTTTCATTTGTCATGCTTAGATATAAAATCACTGTTAAGATTTTTATGCAAAAAGTGTAAAGATAGGGAAGTTGAACGCAGGAATATAGGTCAGCACTAATGCAAACGCAAAAACTGCTGAAAGAAAAATGACAAATGAAGAAGAAAAAGAAAAAGAAAAAGTAAGAATAGAAGAAGAGCTAAAACGGCTACAAGAAGAGATACAAAAAAAAAAATCAGAAGAGGTCAATGAAAAACCAATGACAAGTTTAGACGTAAAACTGTTAACTCAGAGTTTAGACAAAATGGTTCAATCGTTGTGTTCTAAGGACTCGAAAGTAACACTTTCAAAGCTTCCAGATTTCGATGGAAGCTATAAATGCTGGCCTCAATTTAAACAAGCCTACGAAGAAACTTCCCGAGCCTGTAAGTTTTCAAATTTAGAAACATGAATAGGCTGCAAAGGCATCTGAAAGGCGAAGCACTTCGTGCGGTTAGCGGGTTAATGCTTAACCCAGAAAAACGTTCCGCTTGTATTAAACAGGCTCGACAAAATGTTTGGAAATGCTGAAAGCATTTACAAGTCTTACTGTTAGAATACTAGCAGTAAAGCACATAACGACAGATAATCCTCAGCATTTTTAGAATTTTCCAACGCTTTGCGCAATCTCATTGATAACATGGTGTTGTTGAAACAAGAAGGTTTTTTGAATGATCAGAGGCTGCTAAACGATTTGACATCAAGGTTTTCAAACCGAACTTCGGAACGAATGGTTGAAACACACAATAAGTAGGAAACAAAGATAATGGCTGAAACCCTCTGAAGAACTGGCCATTATACTGGCCGCGAACGAAGGAGTAGCCAAACAAGAAAGGTCGAACCGTCAAAACATGCAGCATCGTCATAAAGGGCCAGAAAAGGAAACGATATGTCTAATTTGTGGATTTCTTCATGAAACCACTCGTTGCCGACAATTGAACGGTAAGACGCCCGATGAAAAATTATCTCTTTTCATTCGGCATAGAATTTGCACCAATTGCTGCAAGTACAGCAACCATAACGCCCAAAACTGTCGCCTACCACCACAATGTAATGTATACGGTTGCGGCAAAAGGCATCATAGTATGTTTCATAAAAGAAATCTGGTAGAAGGGCAACCTACAAACAAAATAAATTGCCATCAGGAAAAGAATAATCTGTTCTATCAGATCGTGCCCATCACTTTGCACCACAATGAAAGAAAATTCGAAACTTATGCATTCATGGATCCTGGCTCTTCAACTAGCCTCATTTTGGAAAGTGTCCGAAAAGAACTAAACGTTCACGGACCAAAAAGACCGCTAACTCTCTCCTGGACGGACGGAAGCATTCAAAAAGAGACAGAAAGTAGGATAGTTCCCATAACAGTAGAGGGAGCTAACAAAAGAAAATTCCAAGTTAAAGGTCTCAGAAGTGTAAGGGAACTTAACCTTCCGTTCAAAGCATAGATGCTCCGTTTTTGCAAAGAAAATTTAAACATTTGAAAGGCATTAGTATCTCTAGCTATGCAGATGCGAGGCTACCGTGCTACTAGGCCTTCCACATTCGTATCTTTGCCATGGTGCAAAATATCGAGAAGGTAGACCAAACGAACCAATTGCCCATGAAACGAGGCTTGGTTGGGTCATTTTTGGGGGAACGAATACGCCAAATGTCACAGAGAACTCATTTGTGATGACAGAGACGTACGAAGAAGAAAACAAGAACATGATGCAAATCTTGCGTGGTTTCTTTTCTACAGAGGAATTTGGAGTTAAACCTACTCCAACCCGTGCCTCTGAAGAAGACAAAAGAGCGTTAAAGATTATGAAAGAAACGCTTAAAAATACTGGCGACGGATACGAAATTGGTTTAGTATGGAAACCGACAATCCTAAATTGCCAGATAGTTACGGACAAGCGCTTACGCGCTTAAAAAGTCAAGAGAAGGCAATGGAAAGGGATCCAAACTTAAAATCATGGTATCATAAAGAAATAAACGCATACATTGAAAAGGGATATGCACGTAAGGCGACACCAATGGAACTGCTGCAATTGAACGGGAAAATAAACTATATTCCCCACTTTTCCGTGATAAACCATAATAAAACCCATTCCCAAACCACGTTTAGTATTCGACGCGGCTGCAAAAAATCAAAATATATCCCTTAATTCTCAACTTCTTTCCGGCCCAGATCTTACTGCGTCCCTGTTCGGAGTGCTAGTCCGCTTCAGGGAACACAAAATAGGCTGTTCAGGAGATATCAAGGAAATGTATCACCAGGTAAAGGTGAGACGGGAAGATCAAGACGCTCAAAGATTTCTATTTCGAGAATCGCCTTCTGACGTTCCTCAAGTTTACGTTATGCAAGTGATGACATTTGGGGCAACTTGTTCACCAACTTGTGCTCAGTTTGTGAAGAACGAGAACGCACTGCGTTACAAAAATATTTATCCCCAGGCAGTAAAGCGATTATTGAAAATCACTACGTAGATGACTACCTAGATAGTTATCCAGATATTGATACAGCCGTGAATACTATCTCGGAGGGGTGTAAAATACATGATGATGCTAAATTCTTTATGAGAAACTTCTTTTCCAACTCAAAAGAAGTAGAGAAAAGCATTCCAACCAACAGGTTATCTGAGAAAAGTGTACTTGGCATAGAGGAGAAAAATCAAAACTTCGATAAAGTGTTGGGATTGATTTGGGACAAAGAGTCTGACGTCTTTGCCTACAAGTTTAAAAGGGCAGATATTAAAAAATTAACGAAACGTCAGATGTTCTCATATATAATGAAAATCTACGATCCTCTAGGTCATCTTGCCAACATTACTGTTGAAGGTAAAATTTTGATGCAAGATCTTTGGAAAACTAAACTAGACTGGGATGACGAAATCACACAGTCCATAAAGGAAAAATGGGAAAACTGGATAAGCCGAATCGAAAACTCGATCAACATATCTATACCTAGATGTTTTTCGATTGGAAATAACGTAAAGATCAGGGAGCTCCATACTTTCGTAGACGCGTCGGAAAAAGCCTTTGCCGCGGTTACGTATCTTAGGACAGTCCACGACTTAGGCATCGACATAAGTATCGTGGCCGCAAAATCAAGAGTCGCTCCTACCAAACCACTGTCGATCCCTAGGCTTGAATTGCAAGGGGCAGTGCTAGGCACTCGCCTAAACGAATCAATCAAGAGGGAATTGCGGTTAAAGGTTCAAACAGAATTCTTTTGGACCGATTCAAAAACAGTTCTAGCTTGGCTTAACTCAGAGCCTAGAACATATAATCAGTTCGTAGCCCTGAGAATCGGAGAAATTTTGGAGTTCAACTCTCCGAAGCAGTGGAACTGGGTAGCATCTGCAGAAAACCCTGCTGACGAAGCTACAAAACTTGTAAGAAAAAGTCAATATGGTTAAATGGTCCCGACTTTCTCAAAAATTTAGAAATAAAAACACTAACACCAGACATTCCGGACACATTTGAAGACCGGAAAAGGGTAAACACTTCGAGAACAGTGGAAAGAATAGATTATGACGCCATTTCCGTCGAATGGTGTTCCAACTGGCACCGTCTAAAACGATCGGTAGCGTACGCACTAAAGTACTTGGATTGGTTAAAAAGTAAGGCTAAATCCCTGTCATTTTCGACAGCAATCGATAAAGCTACCCTTGACTTAGCTGAGCGCCACTTAATAAAAAAGGCTCAATGGGAAAGCTTTCAAACGGAGATGATACAACTCTCATTGAAGAACCCGATTAATGGCAGCAGTAAAGTTAGGTGCCTGTGCCCTATGTTGGACCAAGATGGGATCATGCATTCTAGAGGAAGACTTGAACACGTTAAATTTCTTCAATTTAACGCACGTAGCCCTATTGTCCTACCAAAAGGGCATCACATTACAAACCTTATCCTACAACATTATCATGAGAGGTACTACCACCAGAAGAGCGAATCAGTGATGGTTGCAGTTCGTCAAAAATTCTGGGTGATAGATCTCAGAAGCAGTCTTAAGCACGTAATAAACAAATGTCAATACTGCAAAAACGCACGAGCTAAACCAATCCCACCAATAATGGCACCACTGCCAACATGTAGAACAGCAGTGTTTAAAAAACCATTACGCATTGTGGAGTAGATTACTTCGGCCCCCTATTCGTTACGATAGGCAGACGGTCAGAAAAAAGGTGGGGTGTTATATTTACGTGTTTAACCACAAGAGCAATCCATATAGAAATAGCCATTGATCTAACGGCAAGCACCTTTATTGTTTGCTTAAAAATTTGCAATACAGAAGAGGAAAGGTATCTTTCCTATACAGCGATAATGGGACCAACTTTGTCGGAGCCGACAATGAGATGAAACAAATAAGATATCGATGTGCCTCAGAAGGCATAGAATGGATCTTTAACCCACCAGGCGCCCCTCATTTTGGAGGTGCGTGGGAGCGAATGGTTGGAGAAATCAAGAGTCTGCTTCCCATGGCTGAGAGTTATAAAGAACACGTTCTCAGATCAATACTAACTGAGATAGAGTTCCTAACAAATAATCGACCATTGACTCACTTAACACTAGAACGAGAAGATGACGAGCCCCTAACTCCAGCTCATTTCTTGCTAGGTTGTTCCGGCGAGGCAGAGCCGAATATCTCAGATATCACCAAAACAGAATTGGTACGGTCCGATTGGAAAAGGGCCCAGGCAATCACACAACAATATTGGCGACGGTGGATAGCTGAGTATCTCCCAAAGCTTTCTAAACGAGAGAAGTGGACTCAACCGGCCAAACCATTACAAATAGGCGATATTGTCACGTTTCCCGATGAACAAAGGAAAGGAAAATGGTTTAAAGGCCGAATCTGCGAGCTGGTAACTGGCGTAGACGGACAGACTCGTTCAGCACGAATCAAAGTAGGTAATAATTTAGTTAACAGGCCAACTGTAAAACTAGCAGTACTCGAGGTAAAACGAGATCAAACATTTTCAAATTGGGGAAAAAGGAAAGAAACAAATCTTAACGTTATAAAAGCTAAGCAGAAGAACTAGCAAGTCAAATACCAAAAAGGAAAAAGCTCAAAATTAGGCCCGTATCATGGAGCTCATCCTTAAAATAACAATATACATAGCCGCACTGTTTAGAGTCGAATGCTTATCGATCGTACCTATCCCTGAACCAGGAATATATTTTGATCATATTGGGACACTCCTATTAAAAAAAGGAGCATGGGAAACGACATTCCATACGGGGACACGTCCGGAAAATGATACGGATACGTTACAAACGTTGAAAAAACACTTAACCATAGTATTGAACTCCGTTAATAGTACGGACTCTGAACTCTCGGATCTAAAAGTTACACTTCAGCACGAATGCAACCATGCAATTCAACTAATCCAAGGAATAAGTCACAAAAGGACAAAACGCTCCCGGGGAATATTTGGTATACTAAAAGATTTCATGTTCGGGGGAGACGACATAGACGAGCAATTAGCAGCCTTCAGAGCAGCAGAGGATACAAAAATTACACATGTGTCCGAACGTTTGACCCAAAAAATAAAAAACACAATGAGTTAACAGAAATTTACGTCACCGAATAGACAAACTCTATGATGGTATAGATGTTCTCAGCAAGGAATTTAAGCATAACAAAAATGAAGTTCTAACAAAGTATATACAAGAAACGATCATGCTTACAACCGCTCTAGTACAAGACATGATAAATAAGTATCACGAAATAGATTCAACCAAATTATATTTAGAGGACGAAGAGATGTTAAAACAAACTATACGAAGAAAGATGGCAAGTCATTATAACGTTTTAGAATACTCGGAAATAACCAATAGGAAAATAGAAGAGGGTGAAATAGTCTTTTCTATCAAAACATAATTGTATCGATAGAAAATTACGAGATGTTTAAAGTCATAGCCATTCCAAACTTTGCCAATCATACGATTTTAGACATACATGAAAAAATAATAGCCATCAACGAAACTAGTTACTTATACCCGAAGGAAATTTTTAAACTGAACGAATCGCACTACATATCTTCTGAGAAAATAATACAACGAGAACCAGACTGCATAGCATCAGCATTACTACACACAGAAAGTGGTACCAGATGTAGTTCAAAGGAAATAGGGCCAGAAGTCACTGAATTTATACAACTTACAAATCCAAACAGTATTCTGTTCTTCTCTACCAACCCTGATAAGATATTACTAAAATGTAACAAAACACTCACTACCCCAAGCTGCTCAATCGGAATCATAACCTTGTCACTAGACTGTAGCATTTTGACGAGCAAGTTCGAAATACAACCGACGATGCTAATAAAATCTGAGCAAGTCAGAGCATATTTTAAACCCATGTTAAATTTAAGCATATCAAAAGAAGATAAGTCTAACGAAGTAGAATCGGTAACTAGTAACTATGTACTTTTCTCAATAACCATACTAAGTGTTTCTATTACGGTCATCTTGGTTTCCGCGATGTTAATCAAGAAATATCTAAAACAAAATATTGGTCCTCCTCCATGCAGGCCACCCACTTTAAACCTAGAATTGTAACTCCCCTACGAGGACTTACGGGGGGAGGGATGTCGCTGACGACAATTTAGGCTTAAAAAACAAGCGTTGCTAGGTCAATAAATGCTGACTAGCTACGTTATGCAACGCTCCAGCGATGCGCGCTGGTTTAACGATTAAATGGAAAATAGGCTAAGAAGAATAGACTAAGAAAAATATGCTGATCGACGACGGTCAGCATTTTAGAGTATAAAATCAATTGAATAAACTAATGAATGGATTATTTGCCAAGAACCAGTTGGTGCGTTATTATTGTGCTTAAGTCGGCGTGTACTGTGCCTGTCTTAAGCTGCTGCTCCGAAAGACACTTTCGTGTGCGCGACAAGAAGCAAGCTAACAATCCTTGAAAATAGCTTCCTAAGAACTGGGGATAACTATGAAACACCTTGGGATGACCCGAAAAGTGTCCCCAGCATACTTGGATTCACTATGAAACACCTTGGGATGACCCGAAAAGTGTCCCCAGCATACTTGGATTCACTATGAAACACCTTGGGATGACCCGAAAAGTGTCCCCAGCATGCTAGGTTTCAGTATGAAACACCTTGGGATGACTCGAAAAGTGTCCCTAGCATACTTGGAAATTCATTGAAAGAAAGCAGTTGTGAAGAAAAAACGTTTAACTTTAGACGGCCATAACTTTTGAACCAGAAGAGCTAGAGACTTAATTTTTTCACCGTTGGAAAGGAAATTAAAAGTTGCACAATGCAAATTTTTTTTATATTACGATCAGAGCATCGCAGGAGATACTAAATGGCCTCTGAAGTAAAGGGTTTAAGTATACCTTGTACAGAATTACGATGTTGTTGAAACATGCTTCTTGGTAGTGCCAAGTAATGGTAAGCTTGCAAATTGTTGGAGCATGTCGTTTTGTTGTCCCAATTACTTGAGAGACACTAGAAGCTAGCTAGCAATCCTTGAAAAGAGCTTCCTAAGAACTGGGGATAACTATGAAACAACTTGGGATGACCCGAAAAGTGTCCCCAGCACTTGGATTCACTATGAAACACCTTGGGATGACCCGAAAAGTTTCCCCAGCATACTTGGTTTCAGTATGAAACATCTTGGGATGACTCGAAAAGTGTCCCCAGCATACTTGGATTCACTATGAAACACCTTGGGATGACCCGAAAAGTGTCCCCAGCATACTTGGATTCACTATGAAACACCTTGGGATGACCCGAAAAGTGTCCCCAGCATACTTGGATTCACTATGAAACACCTTGGGATGACCCGAAAAGTGTCCCCAGCATACTTGGTTTCAGTATGAAACATCTTGGGATGACTCGAAAAGTGTCCCCAGCATACTTGGTTTCAGTATGAAACATCTTGGGATGACTCGAAAAGTGTCCCCAGCATACTTGGATTCACTATGAAACACCTTGGGATGACCCGAAAAGTGTCCCCAGCATACTTGGATTCACTATGAAACACCTTGGGATGACCCGAAAAGTGTCCCCAGCATACTTGGATTTACTATGATACACCTTGGGATGACCCGAAAAGTGTCCCCAGCATACTTGGTTTCAGTATGAAACATCTTGGGATGACTCGAAAAGTGTCCCCGACATACTTGGAAATTCATTGAAAGAAAGCAGTTGTGAAGAAAAAACGTCTAACTTTAGACGGCCATAACTTTTGAACCAGAAGAGCTAGAGACTTAATTTTTTCACCGTTGGAAAGGAAATTAAAAGTTGCACAATGCAAATTTTTTTTATATTACGATCAGAGCATCGCAGGAGAAACTAAATGGCCTCTGAAGTAAAGGGTTTAAGTATACCTTGTACAGAATTACGATGTTGTTGAAACATGCTTTTTGGTAGTGCCAAGTAATGGTAAGCTTTCAAATTGTTGGAGCATGTCGTTTTGTTGTCCCAATTACTTGAGAGACACTAGAAGCAAGCTAACAATCCTTGAAAATAGCTTCCTAAGAACTGGGGATAACTATGAAACACCTTGGGATGACCCGAAAAGTGTCCCCAGCATACTTGGATTCACTATGAAACAACTTGGGATGACCCGAAAAGTGTCCCCAGCATACTTGGATTCACTATGATACACCTTGGGATGACCCGAAAAGTGTCCCCAGCATGCTAGGTTTCAGTATGAAACATCTTGGGATGACTCGAAAAGTGTCCCCGACACACTTGGAAATTCATTGAAAGAAAGCAGTTGTGAAGAAAAAACGTTTAACTTTAGACGGCCATAACTTTTGAACCAGAAGAGCTAGAGACTTAATTTTTTCACCGTTGGAAAGGAAATTAAAAGTTGCACAATGCAAATTTTTTTTATATTACGATCAGAGCATCGCAGGAGATACTAAATGGCCTCTGAAGTAAAGGGTTTAAGTATACCTTGTACAGAATTACGATGTTGTTGAACATGCTTCTTGGTAGTGCCAAGTAATGGTAAGCTTGCAAATTGTTGGAGCATGTCGTTTTGTTGTCCCAATTACTTGAGAGACACTAGAAGCTAGCTAGCAATCCTTGAAAAGAGCTTCCTAAGAACTGGGGATAACTATGAAACAACTTGGGATGACCCGAAAAGTGTCCCCAGCACTTGGATTCACTATGAAACACCTTGGATGACCCGAAAAGTTTCCCCAGCATACTTGGTTTCAGTATGAAACATCTTGGGATGACTCGAAAAGTGTCCCCAGCATACTTGGATTCACTATGAAACACCTTGGGATGACCCGAAAAGTGTCCCCAGCATACTTGGATTCACTATGAAACACCTTGGGATGACCCGAAAAGTGTCCCCAGCATACTTGGATTCACTATGAAACACCTTGGGATGACCCGAAAAGTGTCCCCAGCATGCTAGGTTTCAGTATGAAACATCTTGGGATGACTCGAAAAGTGTCCCCGACACACTTGGAAATTCATTGGAAGAAAGCAGTTGTGAAGAAAAAACCTTTAACTTTAGACGGCCACAACTTTTGAACCAGAAGAGCTAGAGACTTAATTTTTTCACCGTTGGAAAGGAAATTAAAAGTTGCACAATGCAAATTTTTTTTATATTAAGATCAGAGCATCGCAGGAGATACTAAATGGCCTCTGAAGTAAAGGGTTTAAGTATACCTTGTACAGAATTTTGATGTTGTTGAAACATGCTTCTTGGTAGTGCCAAGTAATGGTAAGCTTGCAAATTGTTGGAGCATGTCGTTTTGTTGTCCCAATTACTTGAGAGACACTAGAAGCTAGCTAGCAATCCTTGAAAAGAGCTTCCTAAGAACTGGGGATAACTATGAAACAACTTGGGATGACCCGAAAAGTGTCCCCAGCACTTGGATTCACTATGAAACACCTTGGGATGACCCGAAAAGTTTCCCCAGCATACTTGGTTTCAGTATGAAACATCTTGGGATGACTCGAAAAGTGTCCCCAGCATACTTGGATTCACTATGAAACACCTTGGGATGACCCGAAAAGTGTCCCCAGCATACTTGGATTCACTATGAAACACCTTGGGATGACCCGAAAAGTGTCCCCAGCATGCTAGGTTTCAGTATGAAACATCTTGGGATGACTCGAAAAGTGTCCCCGACATACTTGGAAATTCATTGAAAGAAAGCAGTTGTGAAGAAAAAACGTCTAACTTTAGACGGCCATAACTTTTGAACCAGAAGAGCTAGAGACTTAATTTTTTCACCGTTGGAAAGGAAATTAAAAGTTGCACAATGCAAATTTTTTTATATTACGATCAGAGCATCGCAGGAGAAACTAAATGGCCTCTGAAGTAAAGGGTTTAAGTATACCTTGTACAGAATTACGATGTTGTTGAAACATGCTTTTTGGTAGTGCCAAGTAATGGTAAGCTTGCAAATTGTTGGAGCATGTCGTTTTGTTGTCCCAATTACTTGAGAGACACTAAAAGCTAGCTAGCAATCCTTGAAAAGAGCTTCCTAAGAACTGGGGATAACTATGAAACAACTTGGGATGACCCGAAAAGTGTCCCCAGCATACTTGGATTCACTATGAAACAACTTGGGATGACCCGAAAAGTGTCCCCAGCATACTTGGATTCACTATGAAACACCTTGGGATGACCCGAAAAGTGTCCCCAGCATGCTAGGTTTCAGTATGAAACATCTTGGGATGACTCGAAAAGTGTCCCCGACATACTTGGAAATTCATTGAAAGAAAGCAGTTGTGAAGAAAAAACGTCTAACTTTAGACGGCCATAACTTTTGAACCAGAAGAGCTAGAGACTTAATTTTTTCACCGTTGGAAAGGAAATTAAAAGTTGCACAATGCAAATTTTTTTTATATTACGATCAGAGCATCGCAGGAGAAACTAAATGGCCTCTGAAGTAAAGGGTTTAAGTATACCTTGTACAGAATTACGATGTTGTTGAAACATGCTTTTTGGTAGTGCCAAGTAATGGTAAGCTTTCAAATTGTTGGAGCATGTCGTTTTGTTGTCCCAATTACTTGAGAGACACTAGAAGCAAGCTAACAATCCTTGAAAATAGCTTCCTAAGAACTGGGGATAACTATGAAACACCTTGGGATGACCCGAAAAGTGTCCCCAGCATACTTGGATTCACTATGAAACAACTTGGGATGACCCGAAAAGTGTCCCCAGCATACTTGGATTCACTATGAAACACCTTGGGATGACCCGAAAAGTGTCCCCAGCATGCTAGGTTTCAGTATGAAACATCTTGGGATGACTCGAAAAGTGTCCCCGACATACTTGGAAATTCATTGAAAGAAAGCAGTTGTGAAGAAAAAACGTCTAACTTTAGACGGCCATAACTTTTGAACCAGAAGAGCTAGAGACTTAATTTTTTCACCGTTGGAAAGGAAATTAAAAGTTGCACAATGCAAATTTTTTTTATATTACGATCAGAGCATCGCAGGAGAAACTAAATGGCCTCTGAAGTAAAGGGTTTAAGTATACCTTGTACAGAATTACGATGTTGTTGAAACATGCTTTTTGGTAGTGCCAAGTAATGGTAAGCTTTCAAATTGTTGGAGCATGTCGTTTTGTTGTCCCAATTACTTGAGAGACACTAGAAGCAAGCTAACAATCCTTGAAAATAGCTTCCTAAGAACTGGGGATAACTATGAAACACCTTGGGATGACCCGAAAAGTGTCCCCAGCATACTTGGATTCACTATGAAACAACTTGGGATGACCCGAAAAGTGTCCCCAGCATACTTGGATTCACTATGAAACACCTTGGGATGACCCGAAAAGTGTCCCCAGCATGCTAGGTTTCAGTATGAAACATCTTGGGATGACTCGAAAAGTGTCCCCGACATACTTGGAAATTCATTGAAAGAAAGCAGTTGTGAAGAAAAAACGTCTAACTTTAGACGGCCATAACTTTTGAACCAGAAGAGCTAGAGACTTAATTTTTTCACCGTTGGAAAGGAAATTAAAAGTTGCACAATGCAAATTTTTTTTATATTACGATCAGAGCATCGCAGGAGAAACTAAATGGCCTCTGAAGTAAAGGGTTTAAGTATACCTTGTACAGAATTACGATGTTTTGAAACATGCTTTTGGTAGTGCCAAGTAATGGTAAGCTTTCAAATTGTTGGAGCATGTCGTTTTGTTGTCCCAATTACTTGAGAGACACTAGAAGCAAGCTAACAATCCTTGAAAATAGCTTCCTAAGAACTGGGGATAACTATGAAACACCTTGGGATGACCCGAAAAGTGTCCCCAGCATACTTGGATTCACTATGAAACAACTTGGGATGACCCGAAAAGTGTCCCCAGCATACTTGGTTTCACTATGAAACACCTTGGGATGACCCGAAAAGTGTCCCCAGCATACTTGGATTCACTATGAAGTGCAGTTATTCAATCTTCACTCTTTAAGCTTCCGCCGCCAAGTGTTTCAGGCTTGTTTTATTGGTGGCTTATTACTTTCTGCTACTGATGCTCCTGATTTACTCTCGTCCATCTCGCTGTATGTTCCCTCTCGTTCTCTTCGTCACGTGATCCTCTGTCAATTGAAACACGTCATACTCTTTATACTTTCAATGACCCTCTTCTGTCCTGTTTCAGATTGTTTAACCACTTTTACTATCTCTTTGATTTCGACTCCTCTCTTAACTCTTTCCGTAACCGTATTTTTCTTCTAATTCCCTTTAATTATTCTCCTTAGTTTTCTATTACTCTCTTTTTTTTTGTTAAGTTTATGATAGTCTCTACGCTCTACCCTTGTTCTTTCTTTTCTTTTTTGCTAGGTCAAGACTAGGTTAGTTAGGCTTAGTTTTTCATGAATCATTTTGTTTTTTTGTTAGTATTTAATTAGTTTTAAGTCCATTATATTTAGCCTTGATGGCAGATATTGTATTAAATAAATGAAATGAAATGAAATGAAATGAAATGAAACACCTTGGGATGACCCGAAAAGTGTCCCCGACATACTTGGAAATTCATTGAAAGAAAGCAGTTGTGAAGAAAAAACGTCTAACTTTAGACGGCCATAACTTTTGAACCAGAAGAGCTAGAGACTTAATTTTTTCACCGTTGGAAAGGAAATTAAAAGTTGCACAATGCAAATTTTTTTTACATTACGATCAGAGCATCGCAGGAGATACTAAATGGCCTCTGAAGTAAAGGGTTTAAGTATACCTTGTACAGAATTACGATGTTGTTGAAACATGCTTCTTGGTAGTGCCAAGTAATGGTAAGCTTGCAAATTGTTGGAGCATGTCGTTTTGTTGTCCCAATTACTTGAGAGACACTAGAAGCTAGCTAGCAATCCTTGAAAAGAGCTTCCTAAGAACTGGGGATAACTATGAAACAACTTGGGATGACCCGAAAAGTGTCCCCAGCACTTGGATTCACTATGAAACACCTTGGGATGACCCGAAAAGTTTCCCCAGCATACTTGGTTTCAGTATGAAACATCTTGGGATGACTCGAAAAGTGTCCCCAGCATACTTGGATTCACTATGAAACACCTTGGGATGACCCGAAAAGTGTCCCCAGCATACTTGGATTCACTATGAAACACCTTGGGATGACCCGAAAAGTGTCCCCAGCATACTTGGATTCACTATGAAACACCTTGGGATGACCCGAAAAGTGTCCCCAGCATACTTGGTTTCAGTATGAAACATCTTGGGATGACTCGAAAAGTGTCCCCGACACACTTGGAAATTCATTGAAAGAAAGCAGTTGTGAAGAAAAAACCTTTAACTTTAGACGGCCACAACTTTTGAACCAGAAGAGCTAGAGACTTAATTTTTTCACCGTTGGAAAGGAAATTAAAAGTTGCACAATGCAAATTTTTTTATATTAAGATCAGAGCATCGCAGGAGATACTAAATGGCCTCTGAAGTAAAGGGTTTAAGTATACCTTGTACAGAATTTTGATGTTGTTGAAACATGCTTCTTGGTAGTGCCAAGTAATGGTAAGCTTGCAATTGTTGGAGCATGTCGTTTTGTTGTCCCAATTACTTGAGAGACACTAGAAGCTAGCTAGCAATCCTTGAAAAGAGCTTCCTAAGAACTGGGGATAACTATGAAACAACTTGGGATGACCCGAAAAGTGTCCCCAGCACTTGGATTCACTATGAAACACCTTGGGATGACCCGAAAAGTTTCCCCAGCATACTTGGTTTCAGTATGAAACATCTTGGGATGACTCGAAAAGTGTCCCCAGCATACTTGGATTCACTATGAAACACCTTGGGATGACCCGAAAAGTGTCCCCAGCATACTTGGATTCACTATGAAACACCTTGGGATGACCCGAAAAGTGTCCCCAGCATACTTGGATTCACTATGAAACACCTTGGGATGACCCGAAAAGTGTCCCCAGCATACTTGGATTCACTATGAAACACCTTGGGATGACCCGAAAAGTGTCCCAGCATACTTGGATTCACTATGAAACACCTTGGGATGACCCGAAAAGTGTCCCCAGCATACTTGGATTCACTATGATACACCTTGGGATGACCCGAAAAGTGTCCCCAGCATACTTGGTTTCAGTATGAAACATCTTGGGATGACTCGAAAAGTGTCCCCGACATACTTGGAAATTCATTGAAAGAAAGCAGTTGTGAAGAAAAAACGTCTAACTTTAGACGGCCATAACTTTTGAACCAGAAGAGCTAGAGACTTAATTTTTTCACCGTTGGAAAGGAAATTAAAAGTTGCACAATGCAAATTTTTTTTATATTACGATCAGAGCATCGCAGGAGATACTAAATGGCCTCTGAAGTAAAGGGTTTAAGTATACCTTGTACAGAATTTTGATGTTGTTGAAACATGCTTCTTGGTAGTGCCAAGTAATGGTAAGCTTGCAAATTGTTGGAGCATGTCGTTTGTTGTCCCAATTACTTGAGAGACACTAGAAGCTAGCTAGCAATCCTTGAAAAGAGCTTCCTAAGAACTGGGGATAACTATGAAACAACTTGGGATGACCCGAAAAGTGTCCCCAGCATACTTGGATTCACTATGAAACAACTTGGGATGACCCGAAAAGTGTCCCCAGCATACTTGGATTCACTATGAAACACCTTGGGATGACCCGAAAAGTGTCCCCAGCATGCTAGGTTTCAGTATGAAACATCTTGGGATGACTCGAAAAGTGTCCCCGACATACTTGGAAATTCATTGAAAGAAAGCAGTTGTGAAGAAAAAACGTCTAACTTTAGACGGCCATAACTTTTGAACCAGAAGAGCTAGAGACTTAATTTTTTCACCGTTGGAAAGGAAATTAAAAGTTGCACAATGCAAATTTTTTTATATTACGATCAGAGCATCGCAGGAGAAACTAAATGGCCTCTGAAGTAAAGGGTTTAAGTATACCTTGTACAGAATTACGATGTTGTTGAAACATGCTTTTTGGTAGTGCCAAGTAATGGTAAGCTTTCAAATTGTTGGAGCATGTCGTTTTGTTGTCCCAATTACTTGAGAGACACTAGAAGCAAGCTAACAATCCTTGAAAATAGCTTCCTAAGAACTGGGGATAACTATGAAACACCTTGGGATGACCCGAAAAGTGTCCCCAGCATACTTGGATTCACTATGAAACAACTTGGGATGACCCGAAAAGTGTCCCCAGCATACTTGGATTCACTATGAAACACCTTGGGATGACCCGAAAAGTGTCCCCAGCATACTTGGTTTCAGTATGAAACACCTTGGGATGACTCGAAAAGTGTCCCCGACATACTTGGAAATTCATTGAAAGAAAGCAGTTGTGAAGAAAAAACGTCTAACTTTAGACGGCCATAACTTTTTGAACCAGAAGAGCTAGAGACTAATTTTTTCACCGTTGGAAAGGAAATTAAAAGTTGCACAATGCAAATTTTTTTTATATTACGATCAGAGCATCGCAGGAGATACTAAATGGCCTCTGAAGTAAAGGGTTTAAGTATACCTTGTACAGAATTTTGATGTTGTTGAACATGCTTCTTGGTAGTGCCAAGTAATGGTAAGCTTGCAAATTGTTGGAGCATGTCGTTTTGTTGTCCCAATTACTTGAGAGACACTAGAAGCTAGCTAGCAATCCTTGAAAAGAGCTTCCTAAGAACTGGGGATAACTATGAAACAACTTGGGATGACCCGAAAAGTGTCCCCAGCACTTGGATTCACTATGAAACACCTTGGGATGACCCGAAAAGTTTCCCCAGCATACTTGGTTTCAGTATGAAACATCTTGGGATGACTCGAAAAGTGTCCCCAGCATACTTGGATTCACTATGAAACACCTTGGGATGACCCGAAAAGTGTCCCCAGCATACTTGGTTTCAGTATGAAACATCTTGGGATGACTCGAAAAGTGTCCCCAGCATACTTGGATTCACTATGAAACACCTTGGGATGACCCGAAAAGTGTCCCCAGCATGCTAGGTTTCAGTATGAAACATCTTGGGATGACTCGAAAAGTGTCCCCGACTCACTTGGAAATTCATTGAAAGAAAGCAGTTGTGAAGAAAAAACGTTTAACTTTAGACGGCCATAACTTTTGAACCAGAAGAGCTAGAGACTTAATTTTTTCACCGTTGGAAAGGAAATTAAAAGTTGCACAATGCAAATTTTTTTATATTACGATCAGAGCATCGCAGGAGATACTAAATGGCCTCTGAAGTAAAGGGTTTAAGTATACCTTGTACAGAATTACGATGTTGTTGAAACATGCTTCTTGGTAGTGCCAAGTAATGGTAAGCTTGCAAATTGTTGGAGCATGTCGTTTTGTTGTCCCAATTACTTGAGAGACACTAGAAGCTAGCTAGCAATCCTTGAAAAGAGCTTCCTAAGAACTGGGGATAACTATGAAACAACTTGGGATGACCCGAAAAGTGTCCCCAGCATACTTGGATTCACTATGAAACAACTTGGGATGACCCGAAAAGTGTCCCCAGCATACTTGGATTCACTATGAAACACCTTGGGATGACCCGAAAAGTGTCCCCAGCATGCTAGGTTTCAGTATGAAACATCTTGGGATGACTCGAAAAGTGTCCCCGACATACTTGGAAATTCATTGAAAGAAAGCAGTTGTGAAGAAAAAACGTCTAACTTTAGAGGCCATAACTTTTGAACCAGAAGAGCTAGAGACTTAATTTTTTCACCGTTGGAAAGGAAATTAAAAGTTGCACAATGCAATTTTTTTTATATTACGATCAGAGCATCGCAGGAGAAACTAAATGGCCTCTGAAGTAAAGGGTTTAAGTATACCTTGTACAGAATTACGATGTTGTTGAAACATGCTTTTTGGTAGTGCCAAGTAATGGTAAGCTTTCAAATTGTTGGAGCATGTCGTTTTGTTGTCCCAATTACTTGAGAGACACTAGAAGCAAGCTAACAATCCTTGAAAATAGCTTCCTAAGAACTGGGGATAACTATGAAACACCTTGGGATGACCCGAAAAGTGTCCCCAGCATACTTGGATTCACTATGAAACAACTTGGGATGACCCGAAAAGTGTCCCCAGCATACTTGGATTCACTATGAAACACCTTGGGATGACCCGAAAAGTGTCCCCAGCATACATGGTTTCAGTATGAAACACCTTGGGATGACTCGAAAAGTGTCCCCGACATACTTGGAAATTCATTGAAAGAAAAGCAGTTGTGAAGAAAAAACGTCTAACTTTAGACGGCCATAACTTTTGAACCAGAAGAGCTAGAGACTTAATTTTTTCACCGTTGGAAAGGAAATTAAAAGTTGCACAATGCAAATTTTTTTTTATATAAAGATCAGAGCATCGCAGGAGATACTAAATGGCCTCTGAAGTAAAGGGTTTAAGTATACCTTGTACAGAATTACGATGTTGTTGAAACATGCTTCTTGGTAGTGCCAAGTAATGGTAAGCTTGCAAATTGTTGGAGCATGTCGTTTTGTTGTCCCAATTACTTGAGAGACACTAGAAGCAACCAAGCAATCCTTGAAAAGAGCTTCCTAAGAACTGGGGATAACTATGAAACAACTTGGGATGACCCGAAAAGTGTCCCCAGCACTTGGATTCACTATGAAACACCTTGGGATGACCCGAAAAGTTTCCCCAGCTACTTGGTTTCAGTATGAAACATCTTGGGATGACTCGAAAAGTGTCCCCAGCATACTTGGATTCACTATGAAACACCTTGGGATGACCCGAAAAGTGTCCCCAGCATACTTGGTTTCAGTATGAAACATCTTGGGATGACTCGAAAAGTGTCCCCAGCATACTTGGATTCACTATGAAACACCTTGGGATGACCCGAAAAGTGTCCCAGCATGCTAGGTTTCAGTATGAAACATCTTGGGATGACTCGAAAAGTGTCCCCGACATACTTGGAAATTCATTGAAAGAAAGCAGTTGTGAAGAAAAAACGTCTAACTTTAGACGGCCATAACTTTTGAACCAGAAGAGCTAGAGACTTAATTTTTTCACCGTTGGAAAGGAAATTAAAAGTTGCACAATGCAAATTTTTTTTATATTACGATCAGAGCATCGCAGGAGAAACTAAATGGCCTCTGAAGTAAAGGGTTTAAGTATACCTTGTACAGAATTACGATGTTGTTGAAACATGCTTCTTGGTAGTGCCAAGTAATGGTAAGCTTGCAAATTGTTGGAGCATGTCGTTTTGTTGTCCCAATTACTTGAGAGACACTAGAAGCTAGCTAGCAATCCTTGAAAAGAGCTTCCTAAGAACTGGGATAACTATGAAACAACTTGGGATGACCCGAAAAGTGTCCCCAGCATACTTGGATTCACTATGAAACAACTTGGGATGACCCGAAAAGTGTCCCCAGCATACTTGGATTCACTATGAAACACCTTGGGATGACCCGAAAAGTGTCCCCAGCATGCTAGGTTTCAGTATGAAACATCTTGGGATGACTCGAAAAGTGTCCCCGACATACTTGGAAATTCATTGAAAGAAAGCAGTTGTGAAGAAAAAACGTCTAACTTTAGACGGCCATAACTTTGAACCAGAAGAGCTAGAGACTTAATTTTTCACCGTTGGAAAGGAAATTAAAAGTTGCACAATGCAAATTTTTTTTTATATTACGATCAGAGCATCGCAGGAGAAACTAAATGGCCTCTGAAGTAAAGGGTTTAAGTATACCTTGTACAGAATTACGATGTTGTTGAAACATGCTTTTTGGTAGTGCCAAGTAATGGTAAGCTTTCAAATTGTTGGAGCATGTCGTTTTGTTGTCCCAATTACTTGAGAGACACTAGAAGCAAGCTAACAATCCTTGAAAATAGCTTCCTAAGAACTGGGGATAACTATGAAACACCTTGGGATGACCCGAAAAGTGTCCCCAGCATACTTGGATTCACTATGAAACAACTTGGGATGACCCGAAAAGTGTCCCCAGCATACTTGGATTCACTATGAAACACCTTGGGATGACCCGAAAAGTGTCCCCAGCATACTTGGTTTCAGTATGAAACACCTTGGGATGACTCGAAAAGTGTCCCCGACATACTTGGAAATTCATTGAAAGAAAGCAGTTGTGAAGAAAAAACGTCTAACTTTAGACGGCCATAACTTTTGAACCAGAAGAGCTAGAGACTTAATTTTTTCACCGTGGAAAGGAAATTAAAAGTTGCACAATGCAAATTTTTTTTATATTACGATCAGAGCATCGCAGGAGATACTAAATGGCCTCTGAAGTAAAGGGTTTAAGTATACCTTGTACAGAATTTTGATGTTGTTGAAACATGCTTCTTGGTAGTGCCAAGTAATGGTAAGCTTGCAAATTGTTGGAGCATGTCGTTTTGTTGTCCCAATTACTTGAGAGACACTAGAAGCTAGCTAGCAATCCTTGAAAAGAGCTTCCTAAGAACTGGGGATAACTATGAACAACTTGGGATGACCCGAAAAGTGTCCCCAGCACTTGGATTCACTATGAAACACCTTGGGATGACCCGAAAAGTTTCCCCAGCATACTTGGTTTCAGTATGAAACATCTTGGGATGACTCGAAAAGTGTCCCCAGCATACTTGGATTCACTATGAAACACCTGGGATGACCCGAAAAGTGTCCCAGCATACTTGGTTTCAGTATGAAACATCTTGGGATGACTCGAAAAGTGTCCCCAGCATACTTGGATTCACTATGAAACACCTTGGGATGACCCGAAAAGTGTCCCCAGCATGCTAGGTTTCAGTATGAAACATCTTGGGATGACTCGAAAAGTGTCCCCGACTCACTTGGAAATTCATTGAAAGAAAGCAGTTGTGAAGAAAAAACGTTTAACTTTAGACGGCCATAACTTTTGAACCAGAAGAGCTAGAGACTTAATTTTTTCACCGTTGGAAAGGAAATTAAAAGTTGCACAATGCAAATTTTTTTTATATTACGATCAGAGCATCGCAGGAGAAACTAAATGGCCTCTGAAGTAAAGGGTTTAAGTATACCTTGTACAGAATTACGATGTTGTTGAAACATGCTTTTTGGTAGTGCCAAGTAATGGTAAGCTTTCAAATTGTTGGAGCATGTCGTTTTGTTGTCCCAATTACTTGAGAGACACTAGAAGCAAGCTAACAATCCTTGAAAATAGCTTCCTAAGAACTGGGGATAACTATGAAACACCTTGGGATGACCCGAAAAGTGTCCCCAGCATACTTGGATTCACTATGAAACACCTTGGGATGACCCGAAAAGTGTCCCAGCATACTTGGATTCACTATGAAACACCTTGGGATGACCCGAAAAGTGTCCCCAGCATACATGGTTTCAGTATGAAACACCTTGGGATGACTCGAAAAGTGTCCCCGACATACTTGGAAATTCATTGAAAGAAAGCAGTTGTGAAGAAAAAAACGTCTAACTTTAGACGGCCATAACTTTTGAACAGAAAGAGCTAGAGACTTAATTTTTTCACCGTTGGAAAGGAAATTAAAAGTTGCACAATGCAAATTTTTTTTATATTACGATCAGAGCATCGCAGGAGATACTAAATGGCCTCTGAAGTAAAGGGTTTTAAGTATACTTGTACAGAATTTTGATGTTGTTGTTGAAACATGCTTCTTGGTAGTGCCAAGTAATGGTAAGCTTGCAAATTGTTGGAGCATGTCGTTTTGTTGTCCCAATTACTTGAGAGACACTAGAAGCTATAGCAATCCTGAAAAGAGCTTCCTAAGAACTGGGGATAACTATGAAACAACTTGGGATGACCCGGAAAAGTGTCCCAGCACTTGGATCACTATGAAACACCTTGGGATGACCCGAAAAGTTTCCCCAGCATACTTGGTTTCAGTATGAAACTTGGGATGACTCGAAAAGTGTCCCCAGCATACTTGGATTCACTATGAAACACCTTGGGATGACCCGAAAAGTGTCCCCAGCATACTTGGTTTCAGTATGAAACATCTTGGGATGACTCGAAAAGTGTCCCCAGCATACTTGGATTCACTATGAAAACCTTGGGATGACCCGAAAAGTGTCCCCAGCATGCTAGGTTTCAGTATGAAACATCTTGGGATGACTCGAAAAGTGTCCCCGACTCACTTGGAAATTCATTGAAAGAAAGCAGTTGTGAAGAAAAAACGTTTAACTTTAGACGGCCATAACTTTTGAACCAGAAGAGCTAGAGACTTAATTTTTTCACCGTTGGAAAGGAAATTAAAAGTTGCACCATGCAAATTTTTTTTAATTACGATCAGAGCATCGCAGGAGATACTAAATGGCCTCTGAAGTAAGGGTTTAAGTATACCTTGTACAGAATTACGATGTTGTTTGAAACATGCTTGTGTAGTGCCAAGTAATGGTAAGCTTGCAAATTGTTGGAGCATGTCGTTTTGTTGTCCCAATTACTTGAGAGACACTAGAAGCTAGCTAGCAATCCTTGAAAAGAGCTTCCTAAGAACTGGGGATAACTATGAAAACAACTTGGGATGACCCGAAAAGTGTCCCCAGCTACTTGGATTCACTATGAAACAACTTGGGATGACACCGAAAAAGTGTCATCAGCATACTTGGATTCACTATGAAACACCTTGGGATGACCCGAAAAGTGTCCCCAGCATGCTAGGTTTCAGTATGAAACATCTTGGGATGACTCGAAAAGTGTCCCGACATACTTGGAAATTCATTGAAAAAAGCAGTTGTGAAGAAGAAAAAACGTTTTAACTTTAGACGGCCATAACTTTGAACCAGAAGAGCTAGAGACTTAATTTTTTCACCGTGGAAAGGAAATTAAAAGTTGCACCATGCAAATTTTTTTATATTACGATCAGAGCATCGCAGGAGATACTAATGGCCTCTGAAGTAAAGGGTTTAAGTATACCTTGTACAGAATTACGATGTTGTTTGAAACATGCTTCTTGGTAGTGCCAAGTAAGGTAAGCTTGCAAATTGTTGGAGCATGTCGTTTTTTGTCCCATTACTTGAGAGACACTAGAAGCTAGCTAGCAATCCTTGAAAAGAGCTTCCTAAGAACTGGGATAACTATGAAACACCTTGGGATGACCCGAAAGTGTCCCCAGCATACTTGGATCACTATGAAACAACTTGGGATGACCCGAAAAGTGTCCCCAGCATACTTGGATTCACTATGAAACACTTGGGATGACCCAAAAGTGTCCCCAGCATGCTAGGTTTCAGTAGAAACACCTTGGGATGACTCGAAAAGTGTCCCCGACATACTTGGAAATTCATTGAAAGAAAGCAGTTGTGAAGAAGAAAAAACGTCTAACTTTAGACGGCCATAACTTTTGAACCAGAAGAGCTAGAGACTTAATTTTTTCACCGTTGGAAAGGAAATTAAAAGTTGCACAATGCAAATTTTTTTATATTACGATCAGAGCATCGCAGGAGATACTAAATGGCCTCTGAAGTAAAAGGGTTAAGTATACTTGTACAGAATTTTGATGTTGTTGAAACATGCTTCTTGGTAGTGCCAAGTAATGGTAAGCTTGCAAATTGTTGGAGCATGTCGTTTTGTGTCCCAATTACTTGAGAGACACTAGAAGCTAGCTAGCAATCCTTGAAAAGAGCTTCCTAAGAACTGGGGAAACTATGAAACAACTTGGGATGACCCGAAAAGGTCCCCAGCACTTGGATTCACTATGAAACACCTTGGGATGACCCGAAAAAGTTTCCCCAGCATACTTGGTTTTCAGTATGAAACATCTTGGGATGACTCGAAAAGTGTCCCCAGCATACTTGGATTCACTATGAAAAAACCTTGGGATGACCCGAAAAGTGTCCCCAGCATACTTGGTTTCAGTATGAAACATCTTGGATGACTCGAAAAGTGTCCCCAGCATACTTGGATTCATATGAAACACCTTGGGATGACCCGAAAAAGTGTCCCCAGCATGCTAGGTTTCAGTATGAAACATCTTGGGATGACTCGAAAAGTGTCCCCGACTCACTTGGAAATTCATTGAAAGAAAGCAGTTGTGTGAAGAAAAAAACGTTTAACTTTAGACGGCCATAAACTTTTGAACCAGAAGAGCTAGAGACTTAATTTTTTCACCGTTGGAAAGGAAATTAAAAGTTGCACAATGCAAATTTTTTTTATTACGATCAGAGCATCGCAGGAGATACTAAATGGCCTCTGAAGTAAAGGGTTTTAAGTATACCTTGTACAGAATTACGATGTGTGTTGAAACATGCTTCTTGGTAGTGCCAAGTAATGGTAAGCTTGCCAATTGTTGGAGCATGTCGTTTTGTTGTCCCAAATACTTGAGAGACACTAGAAGCTAGCTAGCAATCCTTGAAAAGAGCTTCCTAAGAATGGGGATAAATATGAAACAACTTGGGATGACCCGAAAAGTGTCCCCAGCATACTTGATTCACTATGAAACAACTTGGGATGACCCGAAAAGTGTCCCCAGCATACTTGGATTCACTATGAAAACACTTGGGATGACCCGAAAAGTGTCCCCAGCATGCTAGGTTTCAGTATGAAACATCTTGGGATGACTCGAAAAGTGTCCCCGACATACTTGGAAATTCATTGAAAGAAAGCAGTTGTGAAGAAAAAAACGTCTACTTTAGACGGCCATAACTTTTGAACCAGAAGAGCTAGAGACTTAATTTTTTCACCGTTGGAAAGGAAATTAAAAGTTGCACAATGCAAATTTTTTTATATTACGATCAGAGCATCGCAGGAGAAACTAAATGGCCTCTGAAAGTAAAGGGTTTAAGTATACCTTGTACAGAATTACGATGTTGTTGAAACATGCTTTTTGGTAGTGCCAAGTAATGGTAAGCTTTCAAATTGTTGGAGCATGTCGTTTTGTTGTCCCAATTACTTGAGAGACACTAGAAGCAAGCTAACAATCCTTGAAAATAGCTTCCTAAGAACTGGGGATAACTATGAAACACCTTGGGATGACCCGAAAAAGTGTCCCCAGCATACTTGGATTCACTATGAAAACAACTTGGGATGACCCGAAAAAGTGTCCCCAGCATACTTGGATTCACTATGAAA
>NW_024428527.1:0-25831 GCF_017562075.2 Anopheles merus | reverse complement strand
AACTTTTAATCTTCTTTCCAACGGTGCAAAAAATTATGTCTCTAGCTCTTTCTGGTTCTAAAGTTATAGCCGTTAAAAATAGACGTTTTTCTTCTTCCAACAGCTTTTTTCATGGGTTTTCAACGTGTTCATAGTTATCCCAAGTGCATTGGAGGCACTTTTCATGAACTTTTACGATGTCCCATGGTGGTCCCAGTACAATTGAGACACTTTTGACAAGTTTTCATGATGTCCCATGTGGTCTCAAGTACATTTTAGACACTTTTGACAAGTTTCATGGTTCCCATGTTGGTCCCTAGTACATTTAGACACTTTTGACAAGTTTTCATGGTGTCCCATGTTGGTCTCAAGTACATTTTAGACACTTTGACAAGTTTCCATGATGTCCCATGTGGTCCCTAGTACAATTAGACACTTTTGACAAGTTTCCATGATGTCCCATGTTGGTGCTAAGTACTTTACAGATCACCGAGTCACAATTCTAATGTCATTGGCGATGAAATAGTCTCATGGTTGGGCTGAGTACGTCATAGTACTTGATTATGAAGTAGAAGACTTGTGAAACTTCTTACTTCAGAGGCCATTTATCTATCTTGCGTTGCTTGATTAATATAAAAAAAATTTGTATTGCTCAACTTGTAATCTACTTTCCAACGGTGCAAAAAATTATGTCTCTAGATCTTCTGGTTCAAAAGTTATAGCCGTTTAAAAATAGACGTTTTTTTTTCTCCAAACAGCTTTTTTCATGGGTTTTCAAGGTGTTCCATAGTCATCCAAGTGCATTGGAGGCACTTTTCATGAACTTGTACGATGTCCCATGTGGTCCCTAGTACAATTGAGACACTTTTGACAAGTTTTCATGGTGTCCCATGTTGGTCCCTAGTACAATTGAGACACTTTTGACAAGTTTTCATGATGTCCCATGTTGGTCTCCAGTACATTTTAGACACTTTTGACAAGTTTTCATGATGTCCATGTTGGTCTCAAGTACATTTTAGACACTTTTGACAAGTTTTGATGATGTCCCATGTTGGTTCTAGTACAATTTAGGACTTTTGACAAGTTTCCATGATGTCCCATGTTGGTCCTAGTACATTTTAGACACTTTGACAAGTTTTCATGGTGTCCCATGTGGTCTCAAGTACAATTTAGACACTTTTGACAAGTTTTCATGGTGTCCCATGTTGGTCCCTAGTACATTTTAGACACTTTTGACAAGTTTTCATGGTGTCCCATGTTGGTCTCAAGTACAATTTAGACACTTTTGACAAGTTTTCATGATGTCCCATGTTGGTCTCAAGTACATTTTTGACACTTTTGACAAGTTTTCATGGTGTCCCATGTGGTCTCAAGTACATTTTAGACACTTTTGACAAGTTTTGATGATGTCCCATGGTGGTCTCAAGTACATTTTAGACACTTTTGACAAGTTTTCATGATGTCCCATGTTGGTCTCAAGTACATTTTAGACACTTTTGACAAGTTTTCATGGTGTCCCATGTTGGTCCCTAGTACAATTTAGACACTTTTGACAAGTTTCATGGTGTCCCATGTTGGTCTCAAGTACATTTTAGACACTTTTGACAAGTTTTCATGGTGTCCCATGTTGGTCCTAGTACAATTTAGACACTTTTGACAAGTTTTCATGGTGTCCCATGTTGGTCTCAAGTACAATTTAGACAATTTTGACAAGTTTTCATGATGTCCCATGTTGGTCTCAAGTACATTTTAGACACTTTTGACAAGTTTTGATGATGTCCCATGTTGGTTCCTAGTACAATTTAGACACTTTTGACAAGTTTCCATGATGTCCCATGTTGGTCCCTAGTACATTTTAGACACTTTTGACAAGTTTTCATGGTGTCCCATGTTGGTCAAGTACAATTTAGACACTTTTGACAAGTTTTCATGTGTCCCATGTGGTCCCTAGTACATTTTAGACATTTTGACAAGTTTTCATGGTGTCCCATGTTGGTCTCAAGTACAATTTAGACACTTTTGACAAGTTTTCATGATGTCCCATGTTGGTCTCAAGTACATTTTGACACTTTTGACAAGTTTTCATGGTGTCCCATGTTGGTCCCTAGTACATTTTAGACACTTTTGACAAGTTTTCATGGTGTCCCATGTTGGTCTCAAGTACAATTTAGACACTTTTGACAAGTTTTCTGATGTCCCATGTTGGTCTCAAGTACATTTTGACACTTTTGACAAGTTTTCATGGGTCCCATGTTGGTCTCAAGTACATTTTAGACATTTGACAAGTTTTGATGATGTCCCATGGTGGTCTTCAAGTACATTTTAGACACTTTTGACAAGTTTCATGATGTCCATTGTTGGCTCAAGTACATTTTAGACACTTTTGACAAGTTTTCATGGTGTCCCATGTTGGTCCCTAGTACAATTTAGACACTTTTGACAAGGTTTCATGGTGTCCCATGTTGGTCTAAGTACATTTTAGACACTTTTGACAAGTTTCATGGTGGTCCCATGTTGGTCCCTAGTACATTTTAGACACTTTTGACAAGTTTTCATGATGTCCATGTTGGTCTCAAGTACATTTTAGACACTTTTGACAAGTTTTTCATGATGTCCATGTTGGTCTAAGTACATTTAGACACTTTGACAAGTTTTGATGATGTCCCATGTTGGTTCCTAGTACAATTTAGACACTTTTGACAAGTTTCATGATGTCCCATGTTGGTCCTAGTACATTTAGACATTTTGACAAGTTTTCATGGTGTCCCATGTTGGTCTCAAGTACAATTTAGACACTTTTGACAAGTTTTCATGGTGTCCATGTTGGTCCCTAGTACATTTTAGACACTTTTGACAAGTTTTCATGGTGTCCCTGTTGGTCTAAGTACAATTTAGACACTTTTGACAAGTTTTCATGATGTCCCATGTTGGTTCAAGTACATTTTTGACACTTTTGACAAGTTTCATGGTGTCCATGTTGGTCTCAAGTACATTTTAGACACTTTTGACAAAGTTTTCATGGTGTCCATGTTGGTCTCAAGTACATTTAGACACTTTTGACAAGTTTCATGATGTCCCATGGTGGTTCAAGTACAATTTTAGACACTTTTGACAAGTTTCATGGTGTCCCATGTTGGTCCCTAGTACAATTTAGACACTTTTGACAAGTTTTCATGGTGTCCCATGTTGGTCTCAAGTACCATTTTAGACACTTTTGACAAGTTTTCATGGTGTCCATGTTGGTCCTTAGTACATTTTAGACACTTTGACAAGTTTCATGGTGTCCATGTTGGTCTCAAGTACAATTTAGACAATTTTGACAAGTTTGATGATGTCCCATGTTGGTTCCTAGTACAATTTAGACACTTTTGACAAGTTTCATGATGTCCCATGTGGTCTCAAGTACATTTTGACACTTTTGACAAGTTTCATGGTGTCCCATGTTGGTCCTAGTACATTTTAGACACTTTTGACAAGTTTTCATGGTGTCCCCGTTGGTCTCAAGTACAATTTAGACACTTTTGACAAGTTTTCATGATGTCCCATGTTGGTCTCAAGTACATTTTGACACTTTTGACAAGTTTTCATGGTGTCCCATGTTGGTCCAAGTACAATTTAGACACTTTTGACAAGTTTTGATGATGTCCCATGGTGGTCTCAAGTACATTTTAGACACTTTTGACAAGTTTTCATGGTGTCCCATGTTGGTCCTAGTACAATTTAGACACTTTTGACAAGTTTTCATGGTGTCCCATGTTGGTCTCAAGTACATTTTAGACACTTTTGACAAGTTTCCATGATGTCCCATGTTGGTCCCTAGTACATTTTAGACACTTTGACAAGTTTTCATGGTGTCCCATGTTGGTCTCAAGTACAATTTAGACAATTTTGACAAGTTTTGATGATGTCCCATGTGGTTCCTAGTACAATTTAGACACTTTTGACAAGTTCCATGATGTCCCATGTTGGTCCCTAGTACATTTTAGACACTTTTGACAAGTTTTCATGGTGTCCATGTTGGTCTCAAGTACAATTTAGACACTTTGACAAGTTTTCATGGTGTCCCATGTTGGTCCCTAGTACATTTTAGACACTTTTGACAAGTTTTCATGGTGTCCCATGTTGGTCTCAAGTACAATTTAGACACTTTTGACAAGTTTTCATGATGTCCCATGTTGGTCTCAAGTACAATTTAGACACTTTTGACAAGTTTCCATGATGTCCCATGTTGGTCCTAGTACATTTTAGACACTTTTGACAAGTTTTCATGGTGTCCATGTTGGTCTCAAGTACAATTTAGACACTTTTGACAAGTTTTCATGATGTCCCATGGTGGTCTCAAGTACATTTTAGACACTTTGACAAGTTTTCATGGTGTCCATGTTGGTCCCTAGTACAATTTAGACACTTTTGACAAGTTTTCATGGTGTCCCATGTTGGTCTCAAGTACATTTTAGACACTTTTGACAAGTTTTCATGTGTCCCATGTTGGTCTCAAGTACAATTTAGACAATTTGACAAGTTTGATGATGTCCCATGTTGGCCTAGTCATTTTCCTAGTACAATTTAGACACTTTTGACAATTTCCATGATGTCCCATGTTGGTCTCAAGTACATTTTAGACACTTTGACAAGTTTCATGGTGTCCCATGTGGTCCCTAGTACATTTAGACACTTTTGACAAGTTTCCATGATGTCCCATGTTGGTCCACTAGTACATTTAGACACTTTTGACAATTTCATGGTGTCCCATGGGTCTCAAGTACAATTTAGACATTTTGACAAGTTTTCATGGTGCCCATGTTGGTCCCTAGTACATTTTAGACACTTTTGACAAGTTTTTCATGGTGTCCATGTTGGTCTCAAGTACAATTTAGACACTTTGACAAGTTTTCATGATGTCCCATGTTGGTCTCAAGTACATTTTAGACACTTTGACAAGTTTCCATGATGTCCCATGTTGGTCCCTAGTACATTTAGACACTTTGACAAGTTTTCATGGTGTCCCATGTTGGTCTCAAGTACAATTTAGACACTTTTGACAAGTTTTCATGATGTCCCATGTTGGTCTCAAGTACATTTTAGACACTTTTGACAAGTTTCCAGAGTCCAATGTGGGTCCTAGTACATTTAGACACTTTTGACAAGTTTTCATGGTGTCCCATGTTGGTCTCAAGTACAATTTTAGACACTTTTGACAAGTTTTCATGGTGTCCCATGTGGTCCCTAGTACATTTTAGACACTTTGACAAGTTTTCATGGTGTCCCATGTTGGTCTCAAGTACAATTTAGACACTTTTGACAAGTTTTCATGTGTCCATGTTGGTCTCAAGTACATTTAGACACTTTTGACAAGTTTCATGATGTCCCATGTTGGTCCCTATAACATTTTAGACACTTTTGACAAGTTTCATGGTGTCCCATGTTGGTCTCAAGTACAATTTAGACACTTTTGACAAGTTTTCATGATGTCCCATGGTGGTCTCAAGTACATTTTAGACACTTTGACAAGTTTTCATGGTGTCCCATGTTGGTCCCTAGTACAATTTAGACACTTTTGACAAGTTTTCATGGTGTCCCATGTTGGTCTCAAGTACATTTTAGACACTTTTGACAAGTTTTCATGGGTCCCATGTTGGTCTCAAGTACAATTTAGACAATTTTGACAAGTTTTGATGATGTCCCATGTTGTTCCTAGTACAATTTAGACACTTTTGACAAGTTTCCATGATGTCCCATGTTGGTCTCAAGTACATTTTAGACAATTTTGACAAGTTTTGATGATGTCCCATGTTGGTTCTAGTACAATTTAGACACTTTTGACAAGTTTCCATGATGTCCCATGTTGGTCCCTAGTACATTTTAGACACTTTTGACAAGTTTTCATGGTGTCCCATGTTGGTCTCAAGTACAATTTAGACACTTTTGACAAGTTTTCATGGTGTCCCATGTTGGTCCCTAGTACATTTTAGACACTTTTGACAAGTTTTCATGGTGTCCCATGTTGGTCTCAAGTACAATTTAGACACTTTTGACAAGTTTTCATGATGTCCCATGTTGGTCTCAAGTACATTTTAGACACTTTTGACAAGTTTCCATGATGTCCCATGTTGGTCCCTAGTACATTTAGACACTTTTGACAAGTTTTCATGGTGTCCCATGTTGGTCTCAAGTACAATTTAGACACTTTTGACAAGTTTTCATGATGTCCCATGGTGGTCTCAAGTACATTTTAGACACTTTTGACAAGTTTTCATGGTGTCCCATGTTGGTCCCTAGTACAATTTAGACACTTTTGACAAGTTTTCATGGTGTCCCATGTTGGTCTCAAGTACATTTTAGACACTTTTGACAAGTTTTCATGGTGTCCCATGTTGGTCTCAAGTACAATTTAGACAATTTTGACAAGTTTTGATGATGTCCCATGTGGTTCCTAGTACAATTTAGACACTTTTGACAAGTTTCCATGATGTCCCATGTGGTCTCAAGTACATTTTAGACACTTTTGACAAGTTTTCATGGTGTCCCATGTTGGTCCCTAGTACATTTTAGACACTTTTGACAAGTTTTCATGGTGTCCCATGTTGGTCCCTAGTACATTTTAGACACTTTTGACAAGTTTTCATGGTGTCCCATGTTGGTCTCAAGTACAATTTAGACAATTTTGACAAGTTTTGATGATGTCCCATGTTGGTTCCTAGTACAATTTAGACACTTTTGACAAGTTTCCATGATGTCCCATGTTGGTCCCTAGTACATTTTAGACACTTTTGACAAGTTTTCATGGTGTCCCATGTTGGTCTCAAGTACAATTTAGACACTTTTGACAAGTTTTCATGGTGTCCCATGTTGGTCCCTAGTACATTTTAGACACTTTTGACAAGTTTTCATGGTGTCCCATGTTGGTCTCAAGTACAATTTAGACACTTTTGACAAGTTTTCATGATGTCCCATGTTGGTCTCAAGTACATTTTTGACACTTTTGACAAGTTTTCATGGTGTCCCATGTTGGTCTCAAGTACATTTTAGACACTTTTGACAAGTTTTGATGATGTCCCATGGTGGTCTCAAGTACATTTTAGACACTTTTGACAAGTTTTCATGGTGTCCCATGTGGTCCCTAGTACAATTTAGACACTTTTGACAAGTTTTCATGGTGTCCCATGTTGGTCTCAAGTACATTTTAGACACTTTGACAAGTTTCCATGATGTCCCATGTTGGTCCCTAGTACATTTTAGACACTTTTGACAAGTTTTCATGGTGTCCCATGTTGGTCTCAAGTACAATTTAGACAATTTTGACAAGTTTTGATGATGTCCCATGTTGGTTCCTAGTACAATTTAGACACTTTGACAAGTTTCCATGATGTCCCATGTGGTCCCTAGTACATTTTAGACACTTTTGACAAGTTTTCATGGTGTCCCATGTTGGTCTCAAGTACAATTTAGACACTTTTGACAAGTTTTCATGGTGTCCCATGTTGGTCCCTAGTACATTTTAGACACTTTTGACAAGTTTTCATGGTGTCCCATGTTGGTCTCAAGTACAATTTAGACACTTTTGACAAGTTTTCATGATGTCCCATGTTGGTCTCAAGTACATTTTAGACACTTTTGACAAGTTTTCATGATGTCCCATGGTGGTCTCAAGTACATTTTAGACACTTTTGACAAGTTTTCATGGTGTCCATGTTGGTCCCTAGTACAATTTAGACACTTTTGACAAGTTTTCATGGTGTCCCATGTTGGTCTCAAGTACATTTTAGACACTTTTGACAAGTTTTCATGGTGTCCCATGTTGGTCCCTAGTACATTTTAGACACTTTTGACAAGTTTTCATGGTGTCCCATGTTGGTCTCAAGTACATTTTAGACACTTTTGACAAGTTTTCATGGTGTCCCATGTTGGTCCTAGTACATTTTAGATACTTTTGACAAGTTTTCATGGTGTCCCATGTTGGTCCCTAGTACATTTTAGACACTTTTGACAAGTTTTCATGGTGTCCCATGTTGGTCTCAGTACAATTTAGACAATTTTGACAAGTTTTGATGATGTCCCATGTTGGTTCCTAGTACATTTAGACACTTTTGACAAGTTTCCATGATGTCCCATGTTGGTCCCTAGTACATTTTAGACACTTTTGACAAGTTTTCATGGTGTCCCATGTTGGTCTCAAGTACAATTTAGACACTTTTGACAAGTTTTCATGGTGTCCCATGTTGGTCCTAGTACATTTTAGACACTTTTGACAAGTTTTCATGGTGTCCCATGTTGGTCTCAAGTACAATTTAGACACTTTTGACAAGTTTTCATGATGTCGCATGTTGGTCTCAAGTACATTTTTGACACTTTTGACAAGTTTTCATGGTGTCCCATGTTGGTCTCAAGTACATTTTAGACACTTTTGACAAGTTTTGATGATGTCCCATGGTGGTCTCAAGTACATTTTAGACACTTTTGACAAGTTTTCATGGTGTCCCATGTTGGTCCCTAGTACAATTTAGACACTTTTGACAAGTTTTCATGGTGTCCCATGTTGGTCTCAAGTACATTTTAGACACTTTTGACAAGTTTCCATGATGTCCCATGTTGGTCCCTAGTACATTTTAGACACTTTTGACAAGTTTTCATGGTGTCCCATGTTGGTCTCAAGTACAATTTAGACAATTTGACAAGTTTTGATGATGTCCCATGTTGGTTCCTAGTACAATTTAGACACTTTTGACAAGTTTCCATGATGTCCCATGTTGGTCCCTAGTACATTTTAGACACTTTTGACAAGTTTTCATGGTGTCCCATGTTGGTCTCAAGTACAATTTAGACACTTTTGACAAGTTTTCATGGTGTCCCATGTTGGTCCCTAGTACATTTTAGACACTTTTGACAAGTTTTCATGGTGTCCCATGTTGGTCTCAAGTACAATTTAGACACTTTTGACAAGTTTTCATGATGTCCCATGTTGGTCTCAAGTACATTTTAGACACTTTTGACAAGTTTTCATGATGTCCCATGGTGGTCTCAAGTACATTTTAGACACTTTTGACAAGTTTTCATGGTGTCCCATGTTGGTCCCTAGTACAATTTAGACACTTTTGACAAGTTTTCATGGTGTCCCATGTTGGTCTCAAGTACATTTTAGACACTTTTGACAAGTTTTCATGGTGTCCCATGTTGGTCCCTAGTACATTTTAGACACTTTTGACAAGTTTTCATGGTGTCCCATGTTGGTCTCAAGTACAATTTAGACAATTTTGACAAGTTTTGATGATGTCCCATGTTGGTTCCTAGTACAATTTAGACACTTTTGACAAGTTTCCATGATGTCCCATGTTGGTCCCTAGTACATTTTAGACACTTTTGACAAGTTTTCATGGTGTCCCATGTTGGTCTCAAGTACAATTTAGACACTTTTGACAAGTTTTCATGGTGTCCCATGTTGGTCCCTAGTACATTTTAGACACTTTGACAAGTTTTCATGGTGTCCCATGTTGGTCTCAAGTACATTTTAGACACTTTTGACAAGTTTTGATGATGTCCCATGGTGGTCTCAAGTACATTTTAGACACTTTTGACAAGTTTTCATGGTGTCCCATGTTGGTCCCTAGTACATTTTAGACACTTTTGACAAGTTTTCATGGTGTCCCATGTGGTCTCAAGTACAATTTAGACACTTTTGACAAGTTTTCATGATGTCCCATGTTGGTCTCAAGTACATTTTTGACACTTTTGACAAGTTTTCATGGTGTCCCATGTTGGTCTCAAGTACATTTTAGACACTTTTGACAAGTTTTGATGATGTCCCATGGTGGTCTCAAGTACATTTTAGACACTTTTGACAAGTTTTCATGGTGTCCCATGTTGGTCCCTAGTACAATTTAGACACTTTTGACAAGTTTTCATGGTGTCCCATGTTGGTCTCAAGTACATTTTAGACACTTTTGACAAGTTTCCATGATGTCCCATGTTGGTCCCTAGTACATTTTAGACACTTTTGACAAGTTTTCATGGTGTCCCATGTTGGTCTCAAGTACATTTAGACACTTTTGACAAGTTTCATGGTGTCCCATGTGGTCCCTAGTACATTTTAGACACTTTTGACAAGTTTTCATGGTGTCCCATGTTGGTCTCAAGTACAATTTAGACACTTTTGACAAGTTTTCATGATGTCCCATGTTGGTCTCAAGTACATTTTTGACACTTTTGACAAGTTTTCATGGTGTCCCATGTTGGTCTCAAGTACAATTTAGACACTTTTGACAAGTTTTCATGGTGTCCCATGTTGGTCCCTAGTACATTTTAGACACTTTTGACAAGTTTTCATGATGTCCCACGTTGGTCTCAAGTACAATTAGACACTTTTGACAAGTTTTCATGGTGTCCCATGTTGGTCTCAAGTACATTTTAGACACTTTTGACAAGTTTTCATGGTGTCCCATGTTGGTCTCAAGTACAATTTAGACACTTTTGACAAGTTTTCATGGTGTCTCATGTTGGTCCCTAGTACAATTGAGACACTTTTGACAAGTTTTCATGATGTCCCACGTTGGTCTCAAGTACAATTTAGACACTTTTGACAGTTTTCATGGTGTCCCATGTTGGTCTCAAGTACATTTTAGACACTTTTGACAAGTTTTCATGGTGTCCCATGTTGGTCCCTAGTACATTTTAGACACTTTTGACAAGTTTTCATGATGTCCATGGTGGTCTCAAGTACATTTTAGACACTTTTGACAAGTTTTCATGGTGTCCCATGTTGGTCCCTAGTACAATTGAGACACTTTTGACAAGTTTCATGATGTCCCACGTTGGTCTCAAGTACAATTTAGACACTTTTGACAAGTTTTCATGGTGTCCCATGTTGGTCTCAAGTACATTTTAGACACTTTTGACAAGTTTTCATGGTGTCCATGTTGGTCCCTAGTACATTTTAGACACTTTTGACAAGTTTTCATGATGTCCCATGGTGGTCTCAAGTACATTTTAGACACTTTTGACAAGTTTTCATGGTGTCCCATGTTGGTCCCTAGTACAATTGAGACCACTTTTGACAAGTTTCATGATGTCCCACGTTGGTCTCAAGTACAATTTAGACACTTTTGACAAGTTTTCATGGTGTCCCATGTTGGTCTCAAGTACATTTTAGACACTTTTGACAAGTTTTCATGATGTCCCATGGTGGTCTCAAGTACATTTTAGACACTTTTGACAAGTTTTCATGGTGTCCCATGTTGGTCCCTAGTACAATTTAGACACTTTTGACAAGTTTTCATGATGTCCCATGTTGGTCCCTAGTACAATTTAGACACTTTGACAAGTTTCCATGATGTCCCATGTTGGTGCTAGTACTTTACAGATCACCGAGTCACAATTCTCATGTCATTTGCGATGAAATAGTCTCATGGTTGGCTGAGTACGTCATAGTACTTGATTATGAAGTTAGACACTTTTGTGCAACTTCTACTTCAGAGGCCATTTACTATATCCTGCGTTGCTCTGATCTTAATATAAAAAAAATTTGTACTGCTCAACTTTTAATCTTCTTTCCAACGGTGCAAAAATTATGTCTCTAGCTCTTCTGGTTCAAAAGTTATGGCCGTTTAAAAATAGACGTTTTTTTTCCTCCAAACAGCTTTTTTCATGGGTTTTCAAGGTGTTCCATAGTCATCCCAAGTGCATTGGAGGCACTTTTCATGAACTTTTACGATGTCCCATGGTGGTCCCTAGTACAATTGAGACACTTTTGACAAGTTTTCATGATGTCCCATGTTGGTCTCAAGTACATTTTAGACACTTTTGACAAGTTTTCATGGTGTCCCATGTTGGTCTCAAGTACATTTTAGACACTTTTGACAAGTTTCATGGTGTCCCATGTTGGTCTCAAGTACAATTTAGACACTTTTGACAAGTTTTCATGATGTCCCATGTTGGTCTCAAGTACAATTTAGACACTTTTGACAAGTTTTCATGATGTCCCATGTTGGTCCCTAGTACAATTTAGACTTTTGACAAGTTTTCATGATGTCCATGTTGGTCCCTAGTACATTAAGACACTTTTGACAAGTTTTCATGGTGTCCCATGTTGGTCTCAAGTACATTTTAGACACTTTTGACAAGTTTTCATGATGTCCCATGTTGGTCTCAAGTACATTTTTGACACTTTTGACAAGTTTTCATGATGTCCCATGTTGGTCTCAAGTACATTTTTGACACTTTTGACAAGTTTTCATGATGTCCCATGTTGGTCTCAAGTACATTTTAGACACTTTTGACAAGTTTTCATGATGTCCCATGGTGGTCTCAAGTACATTTTAGACACTTTTGACAAGTTTTCATGGTGTCCCATGTTGGTCCCTAGTACATTTTAGACACTTTTGACAAGTTTTCATGATGTCCCATGTTGGTCTCAAGTACAATTTAGACACTTTTGACAAGTTTTCATGGTGTCCCATGTTGGTCCCTAGTACATTTTAGACACTTTTGACAAGTTTTCATGGTGTCCCATGTGGTCTCAAGTACAATTTAGACACTTTTGACAAGTTTTCATGATGTCCCATGTTGGTCTCAAGTACATTTTTGACACTTTTGACAAGTTTTCATGGTGTCCCATGTTGGTCTCAAGTACATTTTAGACACTTTTGACAAGTTTTCATGATGTCCCATGTTGGTCTCAAGTACATTTTGACACTTTTGACAAGTTTTCATGATGTCCCATGTTGGTCTCAAGTACATTTAAGACACTTTTGACAAGTTTCCATGATGTCCCATGTTGGTCCCTAGTACAATTTAGACACTTTTGACAAGTTTTCATGATGTCCCATGTTGGTCCCTAGTACAATTTAGACACTTTTGACAAGTTTCCATGATGTCTCATGTTGGTCCCTAGTACAATTTAGTCACTTTTGACAAGTTTTCATGATGTCCCATGTTGGTGCTAAGTACTTACAGATCACCGAGTCACAATTCTCATGTCATTTGCGATGAAATAGTCTCATGGTTGGGCTGAGTACGTCATAGTACTTGATTATGAAGTTAGAAGACTTTTGTGCAACTTCTTACTTCAGAGGCCATTACTATATCCTGCGTTGCTCTGATCTAATATATAAAAAAAATTTGTACTGCTCAACTTTTAATCTTCTTTCCAACGGTGCAAAAATTATGTCTCTAGCTCTTCTGGTTCAAAAGTTATAGCCGTTTAAAAATAGACGTTTTTTTTCTTCCAAACAGCTTTTTTCATGGGTTTTCAAGGTGTTCCATAGTCATCCCAAGTGCATTGGAGGCACTTTTCATGAACTTTTACGATGTCCCATGTTGGTCCCTAGTACAATTTAGACACTTTTGACAAGTTTTCATGATGTCCCATGTTGGTCCCTAGTACAATTTAGACACTTTTGACAAGTTTTCATGATGTCCCATGTTGGTCCCTAGTACAATTTAGACACTTTTGACAAGTTTTCATGATGTCCCATGTTGGTCCCTAGTACAATTTAGACACTTTTGACAAGTTTTCATGATGTCCCATGTTGGTCCTTAGTACATTTTAGACACTTTTGACAAGTTTTGATGATGTCCCATGGTGGTCTCAAGTACATTTTAGACACTTTTGACAAGTTTTCATGGTGTCCCATGTTGGTCCCTAGTACAATTTAGACACTTTTGACAAGTTTTCATGGTGTCCCATGTTGGTCTCAAGTACATTTTAGACACTTTTGACAAGTTTCCATGATGTCCCATGTTGGTCCCTAGTACATTTTAGACACTTTTGACAAGTTTCATGGTGTCCCATGTTGGTCTCAAGTACAATTTAGACACTTTTGACAAGTTTTCATGGTGTCCCATGTTGGTCCTAGTACATTTTAGACACTTTTGACAAGTTTTCATGGTGTCCCATGTTGGTCTCAAGTACAATTTAGACACTTTTGACAAGTTTTCATGATGTCCCATGTTGGTCTCAGTACATTTTTGACACTTTTGACAAGTTTTCATGGTGTCCCATGTTGGTCTCAAGTACATTTAGACACTTTTGACAAGTTTTCATGATGTCCCATGTTGGTCTCAAGTACATTTTTGACACTTTTGACAAGTTTTCATGATGTCCCATGTTGGTCTCAAGTACATTTTAGACACTTTGACAAGTTTTCATGATGTCCCATGGTGGTCTCAAGTACATTTTAGACACTTTTGACAAGTTTCATGGTGTCCCATGTTGGTCCCTAGTACAATTTAGACACTTTTGACAAGTTTCATGATGTCCCATGTTGGTCCCTAGTACAATTTAGACACTTTTGACAAGTTTCCATGATGTCCCATGTTGGTGCTAAGTACTTTACAGATCACCGAGTCACAATTCTCATGTCATTTGCGATGAAATAGTCTCATGGTTGGGCTGAGTACGTCATAGTACTTGATTATGAAGTTAGAAGACTTTGTGCAACTTCTTACTTCAGAGGCCATTTACTATATCCTGCGTTGCTCTGATCTTAATATAAAAAAAATTTGTACTGCTCAACTTTTAATCTTCTTTCCAACGGTGCAAAAATTATGTCTCTAGCTCTTCTGGTTCAAAAGTTATAGCCGTTTAAAAATAGACGTTTTTTTTCTTCCAAACAGCTTTTTTCATGGGTTTTCAAGGTGTTCCATAGTCATCCCAAGTGCATTGGAGGCACTTTTCATGAACTTTACGATGTCCCATGTGGTCCCTAGTACATTTTAGACACTTTTGACAAGTTTTCATGATGTCCCATGTTGGTCCCTAGTACAATTTAGACACTTTTGACAAGTTTTCATGATGTCCCATGTTGGTCTCAAGTACATTTTAGACACTTTTGACAAGTTTTCATGATGTCCCATGTTGGTCCCTAGTACATTTTTGACACTTTTGACAAGTTTTCATGGTGTCCCATGTTGGTCTCAAGTACAATTTAGACACTTTTGACAAGTTTTCATGGTGTCCCATGTTGGTCTCAAGTACAATTGAGACACTTTTGACAAGTTTTCATGGTGTCCCATGTTGGTCTCAAGTACATTTTAGACACTTTTGACAAGTTTTGATGATGTCCCATGGTGGTCTCAAGTACATTTTAGACACTTTTGACAAGTTTTCATGATGTCCCATGTTGGTCTCAAGTACATTTTAGACACTTTTGACAAGTTTTCATGATGTCCCATGGTGGTCTCAAGTACATTTTAGACACTTTTGACAAGTTTTCATGGTGTCTCATGTTGGTCCCTAGTACATTTAGACACTTTTGACAAGTTTTCATGATGTCCCATGTTGGTCCCTAGTACAATTTAGACACTTTTGACAAGTTTCCATGATGTCCCATGTTGGTGCTAAGTACTTTACAGATCACCGAGTCACAATTCTCATGTCATTTGCGATGAAATAGTCTCATGGTTGGGCTGAGTACGTCATAGTACTTGATTATGAAGTTAGAAGACTTTTGTGCAACTTCTTACTTCAGAGGCCATTTACTATATCCTGTGTTGCTCTGATCTTTAATAAAAAAAATTTGTATTGCTCAACTTTTAATCTTCTTTCCAACGGTGCAAAAATTATGTCTCTAGCTCTTCTGGTTCAAAAGTTATAGCCGTTTAAAAATAGACGTTTTTTTCTTCCAAACAGCTTTTTTCATGGGTTTTCAAGGTGTTCCATAGTCATCCCAAGTGCATTGGAGGCACTTTTCATGAACTTTTACGATGTCCCATGTTGGTCCCTAGTACATTTTAGACACTTTTGACAAGTTTTCATGGTGTCCATGTGGTCTCAAGTACATTTTAGACACTTTTGACAAGTTTTCATGGTGTCCCATGTTGGTCCCTAGTACATTTTAGACACTTTTGACAAGTTTACATGATGTCCCATGTTGGTCCCTAGTACATTTTAGACACTTTTGACAAGTTTTCATGGTGTCCCATGTTGGTCCCTAGTACAATTGAGACACTTTTGACAAGTTTTCATGATGTCCCACGTTGGTCTCAAGTACAATTTAGACACTTTTGACAAGTTTTCATGGTGTCCCATGTTGGTCTCAAGTACATTTTAGACACTTTTGACAAGTTTTCATGGTGTCTCATGTTGGTCCCTAGTACAATGAGACACTTTTGACAAGTTTTCATGATGTCCCACGTTGGTCTCAAGTACAATTTAGACACTTTTGACAAGTTTTCATGGTGTCCCATGTTGGTCTCAAGTACATTTTAGACACTTTTGACAAGTTTTCATGGTGTCCCATGTTGGTCCCTAGTACATTTTAGACACTTTTGACAAGTTTTCATGATGTCCATGGTGGTCTCAAGTACATTTTAGACACTTTTGACAAGTTTTCATGGTGTCCCATGTTGGTCCCTAGTACAATTGAGACACTTTTGACAAGTTTTCATGATGTCCCACGTTGGTCTCAAGTACAATTTAGACACTTTTGACAAGTTTTCATGGTGTCCCATGTTGGTCTCAAGTACATTTTAGACACTTTTGACAAGTTTTCATGATGTCCCATGGTGGTCTCAAGTACATTTTAGACACTTTGACAAGTTTCATGGTGTCCCATGTTGGTCCCTAGTACAATTTAGACACTTTTGACAAGTTTTCATGATGTCCCATGTTGGTCTCAAGTACAATTTAGACACTTTTGACAAGTTTTCATGATGTCCCATGTTGGTCCTAAGTACTTTACAGATCACCGAGTCACAATTCTCATGTCATTTGCGATGAAATAGTCTTATGGTTTGGCTGAATACGTCATAGTACTTGATTATGAAGTTCGAAGACTTTTGTGCAACCTCTTATTTCAGAGGCCATTTACTATCTCTTGCAATGCTCTGATCTTGATATAAAAAAAATTTGTATTGCTCAACTTTTAATCTTCTTTCCAACGGTGCAAAAATTATGTCTCTAGCTCTTCTGGTTCAAAAGTTATGGCCGTTTAAAAATAGACGTTTTTTTTTTCTTCAAAACAGCTTTTTTCATGGGTTTTCAAGGTGTTCCATAGTCATACCAAATGCATTGGAGGCACTTTACATGAATCTTTACGATGTCCCATGGTGGTCCCTAGTACAATTGAGACACTTTTGACAAGTTTTCATGATGTCCCATGTTGGTCTCAAGTACATTTTAGACACTTTTGACAAGTTTTCATGGTGTCCCATGTTGGTCCCTAGTACAATTTAGACACTTTTGACAAGTTTTCATGATGTCCCATGTTGGTCTCAAGTACAATTTAGACAATTTTGACAAGTTTTGATGATGTCCCATGTTGGTTCCTAGTACAATTTAGAGACTTTTGACAAGTTTCCATGATGTCCCATGTTGGTCCCTAGTACATTTTAGACACTTTTGACAAGTTTTCATGGTGTCCCATGTTGGTCTCAAGTACAATTTAGACACTTTGACAAGTTTTCATGGTGTCCCATGTTGGTCCCTAGTACATTTTAGACACTTTTGACAAGTTTTCATGGTGTCCCATGTTGGTCTCAAGTACAATTTAGACACTTTTGACAAGTTTTCATGATGTCCCATGTGGTCTCAAGTACATTTTTGACACTTTTGACAAGTTTTCATGGTGTCCCATGTTGGTCTCAAGTACATTTTAGACACTTTGACAAGTTTTGATGATGTCCCATGGTGGTCTCAAGTACATTTTAGACACTTTTGACAAGTTTTCATGGTGTCCCATGTTGGTCCCTAGTACAATTTAGACACTTTTGACAAGTTTTCATGGTGTCCCATGTGGTCTCAAGTACATTTTAGACACTTTTGACAAGTTTCCATGATGTCCCATGTTGGTCCTAGTACATTTTAGACACTTTTGACAAGTTTTCATGGTGTCCCATGTTGGTCTCAAGTACAATTTAGACAATTTTGACAAGTTTTGATGATGTCCATGTTGGTTCCTAGTACAATTTAGACACTTTTGACAAGTTTCCATGATGTCCCATGTTGGTCCTAGTACATTTTAGACACTTTTGACAAGTTTTCATGGTGTCCCATGTTGGTCTCAAGTACAATTTAGACACTTTGACAAGTTTTCATGGTGTCCCATGTTGGTCCCTAGTACATTTTAGACACTTTTGACAAGTTTTCATGGTGTCCCATGTTGGTCTCAAGTACAATTTAGACACTTTTGACAAGTTTTCATGATGTCCCATGTTGGTCCCTAGTACAATTTTAGACACTTTTGACAAGTTTCCATGAGTCCCATGTTGGTCCTAAGTACTTTACAGATCACGAGTCACAATTCTCATGTCATTGCGATGAAATAGTCTTATGGTTTGGCTGAATACGTCATAGTACTTGATATGAAGTTAGAAGACTTTGTGCAACTTTTACTTCAGAGGCCATTACTATATCTTGCGTTGCTCTGATCTTAATATAAAAAAAATTGTATTGCTACTTTTAATCTAACTTTCCAACGGTGCAAAAATTATGTCTCTAGCTCTTCTGGTTCAAAAGTTATGGCCGGTTAAAAATAGACATTTTTTTTCTTCAAACAGCTTTTTTCATGGTTTTCAAGGTTTCCATAGTCATCCCAAGTACATTGGAGGCACTTTCATGAACTTTTACGATGTCCCATGGTGGTCCCTAGTACAATTGAGACACTTTTGACAAGTTTTCATGGTGTCCCATGTTGGTCTCAAGTACATTTTAGACACTTTGACAAGTTTCATGATGTCCCATGTTGGTCTCAAGTACATTTTAGACACTTTTGACAAGTTTTCATGATGTCCCATGTTGGTCTCAAGTACATTTTAGACACTTTTGACAAGTTTTGATGATGTCCCATGTTGGTTCTAGTACAATTTAGACACTTTTGACAAGTTTCCATGATGTCCCATGTTGGTCCTAGTACATTTTAGACACTTTGACAAGTTTCATGGTGTCCCATGTGGTCTCAAGTACAATTTAGACACTTTTGACAAGTTTTCATGGTGTCCCATGTTGGTCCTAGTACATTTTAGACACTTTTGACAAGTTTCATGGTGTCCCATGTGGTCTCAAGTACAATTTAGACACTTTTGACAAGTTTTCATGATGTCCCATGTTGGTCTCAAGTACATTTTGACACTTTTGACAAGTTTTCATGGTGTCCCATGTGGTCTCAAGTACATTTTAGACACTTTGACAAGTTTTGATGATGTCCCATGGTGGTCTCAAGTACATTTTAGACACTTTTGACAAGTTTTCATGATGTCCCATGTTGGTCTCAAGTACATTTAGACACTTTTGACAAGTTTTCATGATGTCCATGGTGGTCTCAAGTACATTTAGACACTTTTGACAAGTTTCATGGTGTCCCATGTTGGTCCCTAGTACAATTTAGACACTTTTGACAAGTTTTCATGGTGTCCCATGTTGGTCTCAAGTACATTTAGACACTTTTGACAAGTTTTCATGGTGTCCCATGTTGGTCCCTAGTACATTTTAGACACTTTGACAAGTTTTCATGGTGTCCCATGTTGGTCTCAAGTACAATTTAGACAATTTTGACAAGTTTTGATGATGTCCCATGTTGGTTCCTAGTACAATTTAGACACTTTTGACAAGTTTCCATGATGTCCCATGTTGGTCTCAAGTACATTTTTGACACTTTTGACAAGTTTTCATGGTGTCCCATGTTGGTCCCTAGTACATTTTAGACACTTTTGACAAGTTTTCATGGTGTCCCATGTTGGTTCAAGTACAATTTAGACACTTTTGACAAGTTTTCATGATGTCACATGTTGGTCTCAAGTACATTTTTGACACTTTTGACAAGTTTTCATGGTGTCCCATGTTGGTCTCAAGTACATTTTAGACACTTTTGACAAGTTTTGATGATGTCCCATGGTGGTCTCATGTACATTTTAGACACTTTTGACAAGTTTCATGGTGTCCCATGTTGGTCCCTAGTACAATTTAGACACTTTTGACAAGTTTCATGGTGTCCCATGTGGTCTCAAGTACATTTTAGACACTTTGACAAGTTTCATGATGTCCCATGTGGTCCCTAGTACATTTTAGACACTTTTGACAAGTTTTCATGGTGTCCCATGTTGGTCTCAAGTACAATTTAGACAATTTGACAAGTTTTGATGATGTCCCATGTTGGTCCTAGTACAATTTAGACACTTTTGACAAGTTTCCATGATGTCCCATGTTGGTCCCTAGTACATTTAGACACTTTTGACAAGTTTTCATGGTGTCCCATGTTGGTCTCAAGTACAATTTAGACACTTTTGACAAGTTTTCATGGTGTCCCATGTTGGTCCCTAGTACATTTTAGACACTTTTGACAAGTTTTCATGGTGTCCCATGTTGGTCTCAAGTACAATTAGACACTTTTGACAAGTTTTCATGATGTCCCATGTTGGTCTCAAGTACATTTTAGACACTTTGACAAGTTTTCATGATGTCCCATGGTGGTCTCAAGTACATTTTAGACACTTTTGACAAGTTTTCATGGTGTCCCATGTGGTCCCTAGTACAATTTAGACACTTTTGACAAGTTTTCATGGTGTCCCATGTTGGTCTCAAGTACATTTTAGACACTTTTGACAAGTTTCATGGTGTCCCATGTTGGTCCCTAGTACATTTTAGACACTTTTGACAAGTTTCATGGTGTCCCATGTTGGTCTCAAGTACATTTTAGACACTTTTGACAAGTTTTCATGGTGTCCCATGTTGGTCCCTAGTACATTTTAGACACTTTTGACAAGTTTTCATGGTGTCCCATGTTGGTCCTAGTACATTTTAGACACTTTTGACAAGTTTTCATGGTGTCCCATGTGGTCTCAAGTACAATTTAGACAATTTGACAAGTTTTGATGATGGTCCCATGTTGGTCCTAGTACAATTTAGACACTTTTGACAAGTTTCCATGATGTCCCATGTTGGTCCCTAGTACATTTTAGACACTTTTGACAAGTTTTCATGGTGTCCCATGTTGGTCTCAAGTACAATTTAGACACTTTTGACAAGTTTTCATGGTGTCCCATGTGGTCCCTAGTACATTTTAGACACTTTTGACAAGTTTTCATGGTGTCCATGTTGGTCCTCAAGTACAATTTAGACACTTTTGACAAGTTTTCATGATGTCCCATGTTGGTCTCAAGTACATTTTGACACTTTTGACAAGTTTTCATGGTGTCCCATGTTGGTCTCAAGTACATTTTAGACACTTTGAAAGTTTTGATGATGTCCATGGTGGTCTCAAGTACATTTTAGACACTTTGACAAGTTTTCAGGGGTCCCATGGTTGGTCCCTAGTACAATTTAGACACTTTGACAAGTTTTCATGGTGTCCCATGTTGGTCTCAAGTACATTTTAGACACTTTTGACAAGTTTCCATGATGTCCCATGTTGGTCCCTAGTACATTTTAGACACTTTTGACAAGTTTTCATGGTGTCCCATGTTGGTCTCAAGTACAATTTAGACAATTTTGACAAGTTTTGATGATGTCCCTGTTGGTTCCTAGTACAATTTAGACACTTTTGACAAGTTTCCATGATGTCCCATGTTGGTCCTAGTACATTTTAGACACTTTTGACAAGTTTTCATGGTGTCCCATGTTGGTCACTAGTACAATTTAGACACTTTTGACAAGTTTTCATGGTGTCCCATGTTGGTCCCTAGTACATTTAGACACTTTTGACAAGTTTTCATGGTGTCCCATGTGGTCTCAAGTACAATTTAGACACTTTTGACAAGTTTTCATGATGTCCCATGTTGGTCTCAAGTACATTTTAGACACTTTTGACAAGTTTTCATGATGTCCATGGTGGTCTCAAGTACATTTTAGACACTTTTGACAAGTTTTCATGGTGTCCCATGTTGGTCCCTAGTACAATTAGACACTTTGACAAGTTTTCATGGTGTCCATGTTGGTCTCAAGTACAATTTAGACACTTTTGACAAGTTTTCATGGTGTCCCATGTTGGTCCCTTAGTACATTTTAGACACTTTGACAAGTTTTCATGGTGTCCCATGTTGGTCAGTTCAAGTACATTTAGACACTTTTGACAAAGTTTCATGGTGTCCCATGTGGTCCCTAGTACATTTTAGATACTTTTGACAAGTTTTCATGGTGTCCATGTTGGTCCCTAGTAATTTTAGACACTTTTGACAAGTTTTCATGGTGTCCCATGTTGGTCTCAAGTACATTTTTGCACTTTTGACAAGTTTTCATGGGGTCCCATGTTGGTCTCAAGTACATTTTAGACACTTTTGACAAGTTTTATGATGTCCCATGTTGGTCTCAAGTACATTTTGACACTTTGACAAGTTTTCATGATGTCCCATGTTGGTCTCAAGTAATTTTAGACACTTTTGACAAGTTTTCGGTGTCCATGGTGGTCTCAAGTACATTTTAGACACTTTTGACAAGTTTTCATGGTGTCCATGTTGGTCCCTAGTACAATTTAGAACTTTTGACAAGTTTCATGATGTCCCATGTTGGTCCCTAGTACAATTTAGACACTTTTGACAAGTTTCATGATGCCATGTTGGTGCTAAGTACTTTACAGATCACCGAGTCACAATTATTGTTCATTTGCGATGAAATAGTCTCATGGTTGGGCTGAGTACGTCATAGTACTTGATTTGAAGTTAGAAGATTTTGTGCAATTCACTTCAGAGGCATTTACTATATCCTGCGTTGGCTCTGATCTTAATATAAAACTTTTGTACTGCTCACTTTTAATTTCTTCCAACGGTGCAAAATTATGTCTCTAGCATTTTGGTCAAAGGTTATGGCCGTTTTAAAAATAGACGTTTTTTTTTCCTCCAAACAGCTTTGCATGGTTGTCAAGGTGTTCCATAGTCATCCCAAGTTGCAGGAGGCACTTTCATGAATTTACGATGTCCCATGTGGTCTAGTACAATTGAGACACTTTTGACAAGTTTCATGATGTCCCATGTTGTGGTCTCAAGTACAATTTAGACACTTTTGACAAGTTTTCATGATGTCCCATGTTGGTCTCAAGTACAATTTAGACACTTTTGACAAGTTTTCATGATGTCCATGTTGGTCCAAGTACAATTTAGACACTTTTGACAAGTTTTCATGATGTCCCATGTTGGTCCCTAGTACATTTAGACACTTTTGACAAGTTTTCATGTGTCCCATGTTGGTCTCAAGTACATTTTAGACACTTTTGACAAGTTTCATGGTGTCCATGTTGGTCCATAGTACATTTTAGACACTTTGACAAGTTTCCATGATGTCCCATGTTGGTCCCTAGTACAATTTAGACACTTTGACAAGTTTTCATGATGTCCCATGTTGGTCCTAGTACAATTTAGACACTTTTGACAAGTTCCATGATGTCCCATGTTGGTCCTAGTACAATTTAGTCACTTTTTGACAAGTTTTCATGGTGTCCCATGTTGGTGCTAAGTACTTTACAGATCACCGAGTCACAATTCTCATGTCATTTGCGATGAAATAGTCTCATGGTTGGGCTGAGTACGTCATAGTACTTGATTATGAAGTTAGAAGACTTTTGGTGCAACTTCTTACTTCAGAGGCCATTTACTATATCTGCGTTGCTCTGATCTTAATATAAAAAAATTTGTACTGCTCAACTTTTAATCTTCTTTCCAACGGTGCAAAAAATTATGTCTCTAGTCTTCTGGTTCAAAAGTTATAGCCGTTTAAAAATAGACGTTTTTTTTTCCAAACAGCTTTTTTCATGGGTTTTCAAGGTGTCCATAGTCATCCCAAGTGCATTGGAGGCACTTTTCATGAACTTTTACGATGTCCCATGTTGGTCCCTAGTACATTTTAGACACTTTGACAAGTTTTCATGATGTCCCATGTGGTCCCTAGTACAATTTAGACACTTTTGACAAGTTTTCATGATGTCCATGTTGGTCCATAGTACAATTTAGACACTTTGACAAGTTTTCATGATGTCCATGTTGGTCCTAGTACAATTTAGACACTTTTGACAAGTTTTCATGATGTCCCTGTTGGTCCTTAGTACATTTTAGACACTTTTGACAAGTTTGATGATGTCCCATGGTGGTCTCAAGTACATTTTAGACACTTTTGACAAGTTTTTCATGGTGTCCCATGTTGGTCCCTAGTACAATTTAGACACTTTTGACAAGTTTTCATGGTGTCCCATGTTGGTCTCAAGTACATTTTAGACACTTTTGACAAGTTTCATGATGTCCCATGTTGGTCCCTAGTACATTTTAGACACTTTTGACAAGTTTTCATGGTGTCCCTGTTGGTCTCAAGTACAATTTAGACCTTTTGAAAGTTTTCATGGTGTCCCATGTTGGTCCTAGTACATTTAGACACTTTTGACAAGTTTCATGGTGACCCATGTTGGTCTCAAGTACAATTTAGACACTTTTGACAAGTTTTCATGATGTCCCATGTTGGTCTCAAGTACATTTTTGACACTTTTGACAAGTTTTCATGGTGTCCCATGTTGGTCTCAAGTACATTTTAGACACTTTGACAAGTTTTCATGATGTCCCATGTTGGTCTCAAGTACATTTTTGACACTTTTGACAAGTTTTCATGATGTCCCATGTTGGTCTCAAGTACATTTAGACACTTTTGACAAGTTTTATGATGTCCCATGGTGGTCTCAAGTACATTTTAGACACTTTTGACAAGTTTTCATGGTGTCCCATGTTGGTCCCTAGTACAATTTAGACACTTTTGACAAGTTTCATGATGTCCCATGTTGGTCCCTAGTACAATCTAGACACTTTTGACAAGTTTCCATGATGTCCCATGTTGGTGCTAAGTACTTTACAGAACGAGTCACAATTCTCATGTCATTGCGATGAAATAGTCTCATGGTTGGGATACGTCATAGTACTTGATTATGAAGTTAGAAGACTTTGTGCAACTTCTTACTTCAGAGGCCATTTACTATATCTGCGTTGCTCTGATTTAATATAAAAAAATTGTACTGCTCAACTTTTAATCTTCTTTCAACGGTGCAAAAATTATGTCTCTAGCTCTTTGGGTTCAAAAGTTATAGCCGTTTAAAAATAGACGTTTTTTTTCTTCCAAAACAGCTTTTTTCATGGGTTTTCAAGGTGTTCCATAGTCATCCCAAGTGCATTGGAGGCACTTTTCATGAACTTTTACGATGTCCCATGTTGGTCCCTAGTACAATTTAGACACTTTGACAAGGTTTCATGATGTCCCATGTTGGTCCCTAGTACAATTTAGACACTTTTGACAAGTTTTCATGATGTCCCATGTGGGTCTCAAGTACCTTTTAGACACTTTTGACAAGTTTTCATGATGTCCCATGTTGGTCCCTAGTACATTTTTGACACTTTTGACAAGTTTTCATGGTGTCCCATGTGGTCTCAAGTACAATTTAGACACTTTTGACAAGTTTTCATGGATGTCCCATGTTGGTCTCAAGTACAATTGAGACACTTTTGACAAGTTTTCATGGTGTCCCATGTGGTCTCAAGTACATTTTAGACACTTTTGACAAGTTTTGATGATGTCCCATGGTGGTCTCAAGTACAATTTAGACCACTTTTGACAAGTTTCATGATGTCCCATGTGGTCTCAAGTACATTTAGACACTTTTGACAAGTTTTCATGAGGTCCCATGGTGGTATCAAGTACATTTTAGACATTTTGACAAGTTTCATGGTGTCTCATGTTGGTCCTAGTACAATTTAGACACTTTTGACAAGTTTTCATGATGTCCCATGTTGGTCCCTAGTACAATTTAGACACTTTTGACAAGTTTCCATGATGTCCCATGTTGGTGCTAAGTACTTTACAGATCACCGAGTCACAATTCTCATGTCATTGCGATGAAATAGTCTCATGGTTGGGCTGAGTACGTCATAGTACTTGATTATGAAGTTAGAAGACTTTTGTGCA
>NW_024428526.1:0-25871 GCF_017562075.2 Anopheles merus | reverse complement strand
ATAGCAAATTTTTCCAATATGTTCACGTAATGTGTCATCCATTACTCTTGAAAAATCGATGGTGCATTTTTTAAACCAAAAGGCATACGTACAAATTCGTATTTGCCCATTGTTAATTGAAAACGCAGTTTTTTCTATGTCTTTTCATGCATAGAATTTGAGAAATCCTGAAGCTAAGTCTAATGTAAGTAAAATATTTATTTGAACCTAAATTGGCCAAAACGGATGCAGTATCTGGAATAGGGTATCTATCACTTATGGTTTTTGAGTTTAATTTTCTGTAATCTATGACAAGTCTATATTTTTTTTTCGTTGAAGCATCAAGTTTTTTAGGGACATCCATACAGGTGAATTGTATGGAGATCGAGATGGTCGTATAATTCCATCGTTTAAAAGTTTGTTTATCTGGGAATGCACTTCCGATTTTAGTGCTTGTGATATGGGTATGTTTTACTGTAACTGGTGTTGATCGGTAGTTCTTATTTCAGCTTTAACCTTGTGGTAAAAGGTAGTTTTTATCGGGAGGCTGAAATATTATCTTGAAAATCGTAGAGCATGTTTCTTAAATCATTTTTTTCTTGGTTTGTAAATGTTCATCGCGAATATTTATTTGATTTACTTCTTGGAGCTTGTATAGCATAATGGAATAGTATATTTTCCATTTACTATTAATGTGTCTTGTACTGTATTATCCTGAACTATTTTCCTTTAAAGAATCCCAACCTAAAATAGCATCAAACGATTTCAGTTGTTCAAGATGAAAAATTTTATCATCTTGTCCGAGTATGGTTTAAGTAATCTAGCTTGTGAATATTTGGTTATTTTGACGTCTCCTGCAACAGTTGAGATAAAAAATGGTTTTTCTAAGTCGTGAGAAATTTTTGCATATTTTGGATGTATATAGTTTTTGTTAGATCCTGTGTCTACTAAGATTCGTAATGGTTCTTTTGCATTACCGTAAAGGAAATATGGTATGTGGAACTCATTCTAAAAAATTCAATCGGCTTCTTCTCCATTTTCGGATGTTTTCTGATCCATCTTGTCTGTTAATGCATGCCAAGTATCGATCATGGGCGGAGAGCACATCATCGTCACATTCTTCTAATGTTTTTGCCATTTCCTCTTCATATTCTACTTGCTCGTTTCCTGTGTGTTTGTTTCTATATTAAATGCTCTTGTTCTTTTTAATGGTGGTTTATATGTTCCTGAAAAATTAGGACGATTACCGTAATTTACCTGTTTAAGAACGATGGAACTATCAACTTCCATGGGTTCTGGTTGTGGCGGGTTTTGTGCGACTGGTGGTTTAAACGGATTTCTCTGTGGATTACAGGTGTCTAATGCGTAAATGTGGGTGTAAAGTTTTGATTGGTCTATTTTGCGGAGTCAGATAGGTAGGAGTCTGTAGTAAATTGGTGAATTAGGGTGGTTTGGAGTGGTTGGTGGTCTGTACATATTTGGTTTTGTTGGTATCCTTGATACTATTGGGATAAGATTCCTGGGTGCGGAAGTGGTATGTATGATTTTGGTGTGGTAAGCATTTTCCGACACTCGATGTTTTGGAATGAAATACAATAACTGTAAGCAGCGGCCATGATTTGGGTCATAATTTCTTATGAATTTGTACACATCTCCATCAGTCCTCTAATGAAGGAATCATGGCTTTCCTATTGTAAGTTTCAATCAGAGCTTTAGATGCTTCTGGATGAGAGAATCGATCATCAGTATGAATTTGGTTTGCTATTAATGACAATAGTCTATTGACTTCGTCATAATACACTTCTAACGATCGACCCTTTTGTTGTACGTTCATTATCTGGAAGTCAGTGTTTCAATCCGTTTCTCTCCGTAATAATTTATTAGGTTTTCTTGATTAATTCCAATTTATTCCACATTTGAGGCCACTAAAGATCGTTAGCCTCACCTCTAATTTTTCTTCGAATGAATTTACAAACCATGTGGAATCTGTTTTGTTGTTCCACGGTATTGCTACTGTTGGTTTGGTATATTTTTACTAGCCATCAACATCATCAATCCAGCTATTTAACTCACTTGGTTCACCAGAGAAAACAGGCAAATCTTTACAAGATCAGGTATTTTATCGAATGATTCAGGGCTTACGGCTGTTCCGTCAGTTTTCGTAAATGTAATGGGGGATCCGAGTAATCTATTACTCCAGGTCGATTGTTTGTTGTGTTGCTTCTCAAGCACTAGTCTGGCTTAGAATTCTATCACTACTTCTTGTTGAGACCTTTTGAATGAAAAATTAATATATTGATTCTATTAATTCGTCCAGGATACTATAAATTGATTTAAATTTTATGTTTTTTTATAGAAATTTTTTGAAAATCAATTTGGAAACTCTTATTATTTTCACTTTATATTTTTTGATTCACTTGCATTTGATTTTTTTATGTTACACGCTCTTTCACTTTTACTTACCTACGTTTCATTTTAGGGGATACCTCAAATGATAATGAAATCCGCCTCGTGCCTCTACGGGATGGTCTGGAATTCTCTGCGAAGAAAATCAGTATCTATCCTCTTACGGCGATGTTTCTGAAATTCTTATGACGACTGCTGCTCCTGTCCTCTTTACGGTGGAAGTCATTCAGTCGTGGCGTTGACCCGATAATGTTGCGGTACTTCTCGGCGAGATTCTTGATAATGGCTCCTTTTTTCAACAAGATGAGTCTTTAATTACACTTGTTTATACTACGGTATCACACGAACTGCTTCCACTGAAAAATGTCACTTTTTTGCGGGGCGATAGGTAACACTCTTTTTTAACAAACTGTCCTGTTGCAACATGACTCTTACGTAGTCACTCTCTTCACAAACAATTTTATAAAAACTTCACATATCTGTCCCTATTCGGGCGCCATTTAAGAACACATGCGTTGGAATTGTAATAAAAATAATTTTTTTTTTATCCAATTTCGCGCACATATTCTGAGCTCAAGATGTTGATTAGAAACTGCCTAACTTTCCTGTTTCATGTTATATATGTCGGTTCCCTACTTTTCATTGTTTATGCTATGGTTATTATGTTTTATGCTACGGTTATTTATTAGATATTTGATTTGGCCAATGTTGATACGATGTTGGTGCTGGTTTTGTTCCGATGATTGCTTTGGGTTTCATACATATTTTTCGCTATGAATGTGTTGCATTGTTTCGGTGCTGTGTTTTGCTTTCGGTGCTGTGTGTCGTGTTAACTCATGTTCCGTTGCTCTGAGCGTGAACTTTGTTCGAAGACTTGCTGCGCACTTTTAATTTCCTTTCCAACGGTGAAGAGATTACGTCTCTAGCTCTTCTGGTTCCAAAGATATGGCCGTTTTAAAGTTAGAGGTTTTTTTCTTCAAAACTGCTTACTCTCACCCGTCCCCATGGCCATGCTTGACATTTTGACGAAAATGCAAAGTCATCCAATATCGTTCTTATGTCATTGGGGCTTCATGAATAAGCAAACCAAGCCCTGGGACACAATAACAAGGCTCTAAGCGATGAAAAAGTTTCATTCTGGGTGTCATAGTCCTCCAAAGCACATTTGAAGACTTTCCACAAAACCTTCAACTTCAGAGGCAATTTACTACTGCATGTTCCGTTTCTCTGAGCGTGAAGTTTGTTCGAAGACTTGCTGCGCAACTTTTAATTTTCTTTCCAACGGTGAAGAGATTAGTCTCTAGCTCTTCTGGTTCCGAAGTTATGGCCGTTTAAAGTTAAAGGTTTTTTTTCTTCTTCAAAACTGCTTTCTCACCCGTCCCCCATGGCCATGCTTGAAATTTTGACGAAAATGCAAAGTCATCCATTATCGTTCTTATGTCATTGGGGCTTCATGAATAAGCAAACCAAAGCCCATGAACACAATAACAAGGATCTTGGCGATGAAAAGTTTCATTCTGGGTCATAGTCCCCCAAAGCACATTTGAAGACTTTCCACAAAACCTTCAACTTCAGAGGCAATTTACTACATGTTCCGTTGCTCTGAGCGTGAACTTTGTTCGAAGACTTGCTTCGCAACTTTTAATTTCCTTTCCAACGGTGAAGAGATTACGTCTCTAGCTCTTCTGGTTCCAAAGATATGGCCGTTTAAAGTTAGAGGTTTTTTTTTCTTCAAACTGCTTACTCACCCGTCCCCATGGCCATGCTTGACATTTTGACGAAAATGCAAAGTCATCCATTATCGTTCTTATGTCATGGGGCTTCATGAATAGCAAACCAAAGCCCATGAACACAATAACAAGGATCTTGGCGATGAAAAAGTTTCATTCTGGGTCATAGTCCCCCAAAGCAAATTTGAAGACTTTCCACAAAACCTTCAACTTCAGAGGCCATTTACTCTATGTTCCGTTGGTCTGAGCGTGAACTTTGTTCGAAGATTGCTGCGCAACTTTTAATTTCCTTTCCAACGGTGAAGAGATTACGTCTCTAGCTCTTCTGGTTCCAAAGATATGGCCGTTTAAAGTTAGAGTTTTTTTTCTTCAAAACTGCTTACTCACAGTCCCCATGGCCACGGTTGAAATTTTGACGAAAATGCAAAGTCATCCATTATCGTTCTTATGTCATTGGGCTTCATGAATAAGCAAACCAAAGCCCATGAACACAATAACAAGGATCTTGGCGATGAAAAAGTTTCATTCTGGGTCATAGTCCCCCAAAGCACATTTGAAGACTTTCCACAAAACCTTCAACTTCAGAGGCATTTACTACATGTTCCGTTGCTCTGAGCGTGAACTTTGTTCGAAGACTTGCTGCGCACTTTTAATTTCCTTTCCAACGGTGAAGAGATTACGTCTCTAGCTCTTCTCGTTCCAAAGATATGGCCGTTTAAAGTTAGAGGTTTTTTTCTTCAAAAACTGCTTACTCACAGTCCCCATGGCCATGCTTGAAATTTTGACGAAAATGCAAAGTCATCCAATATCGTTCTTATGTCATTGGGCTTCATGAATAAGCAAACCAAAGCCCATGAACACAATAACAAGGATCTTGGCGATGAAAAAGTTTCATTCTGGGTCATAGTCCCCCAAAGCACATTTGAAGACTTTCCACAAAACCTTCAACTTCAGAGGCAATTTACTACATGTTCCGTTGCTCTGAGCGTGAAGTTTGTTCGAAGACTTGCTGCGCAACTTTTAATTTCCTTTCCAACGGTGAAGAGATTACGTCTCTAGCTCTTCTGGTTCCAAAGATATGGCCGTTTAAAGTTAGAGGTTTTTTTTCTTCAAAACTGCTTACTCACCCGTCCCCATGGCCATGCTTGACATTTTGACGAAAATGCAAAGTCATCCAATATCGTTCTTATGTCATTGGGGCTTCATGAATAAGCAAACCAAAGCCCATGAACAAATAACAAGACTTGGCGATGAAAAATTTCGATGATGGTTCTGGTCATAGTCCCCGCACATTTGAAGACTTTCCACAAAACCTTCAACTTCAGAGAGGCAATTTACTACATGTTCCGTTGCTCTGAGCGTGAAGTTTGTTCGAAGATTTGCTGCGCAACTTTTAATTTCCTTTCCAACGGTGAAGAGATTACGTCTCTAGCTCTTCTGGTTCCGAAAGTTATGGCCGTTTAAAGTTAAGGTTTTTTTCTTCAAAACTGCTTTCTCACCCGTCCCCGTCCCATGGCCATGCTTGAAATTTTGACGAAAATGCAAGTCATCCATTATCGTTCTTATGTCATTGGGGCTTCATGAATAAGCAAACCAAAGCCCATGAACACAATAACAAGGATCTTGGCGATGAAAAGTTTCATTCTGGGTCTAGTCCCCCCCCCCAAAGCACATTTGAAGACTTTCCACAAAACCTTCAACTTCAGAGGCATTTACTACATGTTCCGTTGCTCTGAGCGTGAAGTTTGTTCGAAGACTTGCTGCGCAACTTTTAATTTCCTTTCCAACGGTGAAGAGATTACGTCTCTAGCTCTTCTGGTTCCAAGTTTGGCCGTTTAAAGTTAGAGGTTTTTTTTCTTCAAAACTGCTTTCTCACCCTTCCCCATGGCCATGGTTGAAATTTTGACGAAAATGCAATGTCATCCATTATCGTTCTTATGTCATTGGGCTTCATGAATACAAACCAAAGCCCTGGGACACAATAACAAGGCTCTAAGCGATGAAAAAGTTTCATTTCTGGTCATAGTCCCCCAAAGCACATTTGAAGACTTTCCACAAAACCTTCAACTTCAGAGGCAATTTACTACATGTTCCTTTGCTCTGAGCGTTAACTTTGTTCGAAGATTGCTTCGCAACTTTTAATTTCCTTTCCAACGGTGAAGAATTACGTCTCTAGCTCTTCTGGTTCCAAAGTTATGGCCGTTTAAAGTTAGAGGTTTTTTTTCTTCAACACTGCTTCTCACCTTCCCCATGGCCATGCTGAAATTTGACGAAAATGCAAGGTCATCCATTATCGTTCTTATGTCATTGGGGCTTCATGAATAAGCAAACCAAAGCCCTGGGACACAATAACAAGCTCTAAGCGATGATGAAAAAGTTTCATTCTGGGTCATAGTCCTCCAAAGCACATTTGAAGACTTTTCCACAAACCTTCAACTTCAGAGGCAATTTACTGCATGTTCCGTTGCTCTGAGCGTGAAGTTTGTTCGAAGACTTGCTGCTGCAACTTTTAATTTCTTCTTTCCAACGGTGAAGAGATTATGTCTCTAGCTCTTCTGGTTCCAAAGTTATGGCCGTTTAAAGTTAAGGTTTTTTTTTTTCAAAACTGCTTTCTCACCCGTCCCCATGGCCATGCTTGAATTTTGACGAAAATGCAAAGTCATCCATATCGTTCTTATGTCATTGGGGCTTCATGAATAAGCAAACCAAAGCCCATGAACACAATAACAAGGATCTTGGCGATGAAAAAGTTTCATTCTGGGTCATAGTCCCCGAAGCACATTTGAAGACTTTCCACAAACCTTCAACTTCAGAGGCAATTTACTACATGTTCCGTTGCTCTGAGCGTGAACTTTGTTCGAAGACTTGCTTCGCAACTTTTAATTTCCTTTCCAACGGTGAAGAGATTACGTCTCTCTAGCTCTTCTGGTTCCAAAGATATGGCCGTTTAAAGTTAGAGGTTTTTTTCTTCAAAACTGCTTACTCACCCGTCCCCATGGCCATGCTTGACATTTTGACGAAAATGCAAAGTCATCCATTATCGTTCTTATGTCATTGGGGCTTCATGAATAAGCAAACCAAAGCCCATGAACACAATAACAAGGATCTTGGCGATGAAAAAGTTTCATTCTGGGTCATAGTCCCCCAAAGCACATTTGAAGACTTTCCACAAAACCTTCAACTTCAGAGGCCATTTACTCTATGTTCCGTTGGTCTGAGCGTGAACTTTCTTCGAAGACTTGCTGCGCAACTTTTAATTTCCTTTCCAACGGTGAAGAGATTACGTCTCTAGCTCTTCTGGTTCCAAAGATATGGCCGTTTAAAGGTTAGAGGTTTTTCTTCAAAACTGCTTACTCACCGTCCCCATGGCCATGGTTGAAATTTTGACGAAAATGCAAAGTCATCCATTATCGTTCTTATGTCATTGGGGCTTCATGAATAAGCAAACCAAAGCCCATGAACACAATAACAAGGATCTTGGCGATGAAAAAGTTTCATTCTGGGTCATAGTCCCCCAAAGCACATTTGAAGACTTTCCACAAAACCTTCAACTTCAGAGGCAATTTACTACATGTTCCGTTGCTCTGAGCGTGAACTTTGTTCGAAGACTTGCTGCGCAACTTTTAATTTCCTTTCCAACGGTGAAGAGATTACGTCTCTAGCTCTTCTGGTTCCAAAGATATGGCCGTTTAAAGTTAGAGGTTTTTTTCTTCAAAACTGCTTACTCACACCCGTCCCCATGGCCATGCTTGACATTTTGACGAAAATGCAAAGTCATCCATTATCGTTCTTATGTCATTGGGGCTTCATGAATAAGCAAACCAAAGCCCATGAACACAATAACAAGGATCTTGGCGATGAAAAAGTTTCATTCTGGGTCATAGTCCCCCAAAGCACATTTGAAGACTTTCCACAAAACCTTCAACTTCAGAGGCAATTTACTCATGTTCCGTTGCTCTGAGCGTGAAGTTTGTTCGAAGTTTGCTGCGCAACTTTTAATTTCCTTTCCAACGGTGAAGAGATTAGTCTCTAGCTCTTCTGGTTCCAAATTATGGCCGTTTAAAGTTAGAGGTTTTTTTTCTTCAAAACTGCTTTCTCACCCGTCCCCATGGCCATGCTTGAAATTTTGACGAAAATGCAAAGTCATCCATATCGTTCTTATGTCATTGGGGCTTCATGAATAAGCAAACCAAGCCCATGAACACAATAACAAGGATCTTGGCGATGAAAAAGTTTCATTCTGGGTCATAGTCCCCCAAAGCACATTTGAAGACTTTCCACAAAACCTTCAACTTCAGAGGCAATTTACTACTGTTCCGTTGCTCTGAGCGTGAAGTTTGTTCGAAGACTTGCTGCGCAACTTTTAATTTCCTTTCCAACGGTGAAGAGATTACGTCTCTAGCTCTTCTGGTTCCAAAGATATGGCCGTTTAAAGTTAGAGGTTTTTTTTCTTCAAAACTGCTTTCTCACCCTTCCCCATGGCCATGCTTGAAATTTTGACGAAAATGCAATGTCATCCATTATCGTTCTTATGTCATTGGGGCTTCATGAATAAGCAAACCAAAGCCCGGGACACAATAACAAGGCTCTTGCGATGAAAAAGTTTCATTCTTGGTCATAGTCCCCCAAAGCACATTTGAAGACTTTCCACAAAACCTTCAACTTCAGAGGCAATTTACTACATGTTCCTTTGCTCTGAGCGTGAACTTTGTTCGAAGATTGCTTCGCAACTTTTAATTTCCTTTCCAACGGTGAAGAGATTACGTCTCTAGCTCTTCTGGTTCCAAAGTTATGGCCGTTTAAAGTTAGAGGTTTTTTTTTTCTCAACACTGCTTTCTCACCCTTCCCCATGGCCATGCTTGAAATTTTGACGAAAATGCAAGGTCATCCATTATCGTTCTTATGTCATTGGGGCTTCATGAATAAGCAAACCAAAGCCCTGGGACACAATAACAAGGCTCTAAGCGATGAAAAGTTTCATTCTGGGTCATAGTCCTCCAAAGCACATTTGAAGACTTTCCACAAAACCTTCAACTTCAGAGGCAATTTACTGCATGTTCCGTTGCTCTGAGCGTGAAGTTTGTTCGAAGACTTGCTGCGCAACTTTTAATTTCTTTCCAACGGTGAAGAGATTATGTCTCTAGCTCTTCTGGTTCCAAGTTATGGCCGTTTAAAGTTAGAGGTTTTTTTTCTTCAAAACTGCTTTCTCACACCGTCCCCATGGCCATGCTTGAAATTTTGACGAAAATGCAAAGTCATCCATTATCGTTCTTATGTCATTGGGGCTTCATGAATAAGCAAACCAAAGCCCATGAACACAATAACAAGGATCTTGGCGATGAAAAAGTTTCATTCTGGGTCATAGTCCCCCAAAGCACATTTGAAGACTTTCCACAAAACCTTCAACTTCAGAGGCAATTTACTACGTTCCGTTGCTCTGAGCGTGAACTTTGTTCGAAGACTTGCTGCGCAACTTTTAATTTCCTTTCCAACGGTGAAGAGATTACGTCTCTAGCTCTTCTGGTTCCAAAGATATGGCCGTTTAAAGTTAGAGGTTTTTTTCTTCAAAACTGCTTACTCACCCGTCCCCATGGCCATGCTTGACATTTTGACGAAAATGCAAAGTCATCCATTATCGTTCTTATGTCATTGGGGCTTCATGAATAAGCAAACCAAAGCCCTGAACACAATAACAAGGATCTTGGCGATGAAAAAGTTTCATTCTGGGTCATAGTCCCCCAAAGCACATTTGAAGACTTTCCACAAAACCTTCAACTTCAGAGGCCATTTACTCTATGTTCCGTTGGTCTGAGCGTGAACTTTGTTCGAAGATTGCTGCGCAACTTTTAATTTCCTTTCCAACGGTGAAGAGATTACGTCTCTAGCTCTTCTGGTTCCAAAGATATGGCCGTTTAAAGTTAGAGGTTTTTTCTTTCAAACTGCTTACTCACCCTCCCCATGGCCATGGTTGAAATTTTGACGAAAATGCAAAGTCATCCATTATCGTTCTTATGTCATTGGGGCTTCATGAATAAGCAAACCAAAGCCCATGAACACAATAACAAGGATCTTGGCGATGAAAAAGTTTCATTCTGGGTCATAGTCCCCCCAAAGCACATTTGAAGACTTTCCACAAAACCTTCAACTTCAGAGGCAATTTACTACATGTTCCGTTGCTCTGAGCGTGAACTTTGTTCGAAGACTTGCTTCGCAACTTTTAATTTCCTTTCCAACGGTGAAGAGATTACGTCTCTAGCTCTTCTGGTTCCAAAGATATGGCCGTTTAAAGTTAGAGGTTTTTTTCTTCAAAACTGCTTACTCACCCGTCCCCATGGCCATGCTTGACATTTTGACGAAAATGCAAAGTCATCCATTATCGTTCTTATGTCATTGGGGCTTCATGAATAAGCAAACCAAAGCCCATGACACAATAACAAGGATCTTGGCGATGAAAAAGTTTCATTCTGGGTCATAGTCCCCAAAGCACATTTGAGACTTTCCACAAAACCTTCAACTTCAGAGGCAATTTACTACATGTTCCGTTGCTCTGAGCGTGAACTTTGTTCGAAGACTTGCTGCGCAACTTTTAATTTCCTTTCCAACGGTGAAGAGATTATGTCTCTAGCTCTTCTGGTTCCAAGATATGGCCGTTTAAGTTAGAGGTTTTTTTCTTCAAAACTGCTTTCTCACCCACCCGTCCCCATGGCCATGCTTGACATTTTGACGAAAATGCAAAGTCATCCATATCGTTCTTATGTCATTGGGGCTTCATGAATAAGCAAACCAAAGCCCATGAACACAATAACAAGGATCTTGGCGATGAAAAAGTTTCATTCTGGGTCATAGTCCCCCAAAGCACATTTGAAGACTTTCCACAAAACCTTCAACTTCAGAGGCATTTACTACATGTTCCGTTGCTCTGAGCGTGAAGTTTGTTCGAAACTTGCTGCGCAACTTTTAATTTCCTTTCCAACGGTGAAGAGATTACGTCTCTAGCTCTTCTGGTTCCAAAGATATGGCCGTTTAAAGTTAGAGGTTTTTTTTCTTCAAAACTGCTTACTCACCCGTCCCCATGGCCATGCTTGAAATTTGGACGAAAATGCAATGTCATCCATTATCGTTCTTATGTCATTGGGGCTTCATGAATAAGCAAACCAAAGCCCTGGACACAATAACAAGGATCTTGGCGATGAAAAGTTTCATTCTGGGTCATAGTCCCCCAAAGCACATTTGAAGACTTTCCACAAAACCTTCAACTTCAGAGGCAATTTACTACATGTTCCGTTGCTCTGAGCGTGAACTTTGTTCGAAGACTTGCTGCGCAACTTTTAATTTCCTTTCCAACGGTGAAGAGATTACGTCTCTAGCTCTTCTGGTTCCAAAGTTATGGCCGTTTAAAGTTAGAGGTTTTTTTTCTTCAACACTGCTTTCTCACCCTCCCCCCCCATGCCATGGATGAAATTTGGACGAAAATGCAAGTCATCCATTATCGTTCTTATGTCATTGGGGCTTCATGAATAAGCAAACCAAAGCCCTGGGACACAATAACAAGGATCTAAGCGATGAAAAGTTTCATTCTGGGTCATAGTCCCCCAAAGCACATTTGAAGACTTTCCACAAAACCTTCAACTTCAGAGGCCATTTACTATGTGTTCCGTTGCTCTGAGCGTGAAGTTTGTTCGAAGACTTGCTGCGCAACTTTTAATTTCCTTTCCAACGGTGAAGAGATTAGTCTCTAGCTCTTCTGGTTCCAAAGTATGGCCGTTTAAAGTTAGAGGTTTTTTTTCTTCAAAACTGCTTTCTCCCGCCCGTCCTATGGCCATGCTTGAAATTTTGACGAAAATGCAAGTCATCCATTATCGTTCTTATGTCATTGGGGCTCATGAATAAGCAAACCAAAGCCTGGGACACAATAACAAGGATCTTGGCGATGAAATAGTTTCATTCTGGGTCATAGTCCCCCCAAGCACATTTGAAGACTTTCCACAAAACCTTCAACTTCAGAGGCCATTTACTATGTGTTCCGTTGCTCTGAGCGTGAAGTTTGTTCGAAGACTTGCTGCGCAACTTTTAATTTCCTTTCCAACGGTGAAGAGATTAGGTCTCTAGCTCTTCTGGTTCCAAAGTTATGGCCGTTTAAAGTTAGAGGTTTTTTTCTTCAAAACTGCTTTTTCACCCGTCCCCATGGCCATGCTTGAAATTTTGACGAAAATGCAAGGTCATCCATTATCGTTCTTATGTCATTGGGGCTTCATGAATAAGCAAACAAAGCCCTGGACACAATAACAAGGATCTTGGCGATGAAAAAGTTTCATTCTGGGTCATAGTCCCCAAAGCACATTTGAAGACTTTCCACAAAACCTTCAACTTCAGAGGCAATTTACTACATGTTCCGTTGCTCTGAGCGTGAACTTTGTTCAAAGACTTGCTGCGCAACTTTTAATTTCCTTTCCAACGGTGAAGAGATTACGTCTCTAGCTCTTCTGGTTCCGAAGTTATGGCCGTTTAAAGTTAAAGGTTTTTTTCTTCAAAACTGCTTTCTCACCCGTCCCCATGGCCATGCTTGACATTTTGACGAAAATGCAAAGTCATCCATTATCGTTCTTATGTCATTGGGGCTTCATGAATAAGCAAACCAAAGCCCATGACACAATAACAAGGATCTTGGCGATGAAAAAGTTTCATTCTGGGTCATAGTCCCCCAAAGCACATTTGAAGACTTTCCACAAAACCTTCAACTTCAGAGGCAATTTACTACATGTTCCGTTGCTCTGAGCGTGAAAGTTTGTTCGAAAACTTGCTGCGCAACTTTTAATTTCCTTTCCAACGGTGAAGAGATTACGTCTCTAGCTCTTCTGGTTCCGAAGTTATGGCCGTTTAAAGTTAAAGGTTTTTTTCTTCAAAACTGCTTTCTCACCCGTCCCCATGGCCATGCTTGAAATTTTGACGAAAATGCAAAGTCATCCAATATCGTTCTTATGTCATTGGGCTTCATGAATAAGCAAACCAAAGCCCATGAACACAATAACAAGGATCTTGGCGATGAAAAAGTTTCATTCTGGGTCATAGTCCCCCAAAGCACATTTGAAGACTTTCCACAAAACCTTCAACTTCAGAGGCAATTTACTACATGTTCCGTTGCTCTGAGCGTGAACTTTGTTCGAAGATTTGCTGCGCAACTTTTAATTTCCTTTCCAACGGTGAAGAGATTACGTCTCTAGCTCTTCTGGTTCCAAAGTTATGGCCGTTTAAAGTTAGAGGTTTTTTTTTCTTCAAACTGCTTTCTCACCCTTCCCCATGGCCATGCTTGAATTTTGACGAAAATGCAATGTCATCCATTATCGTTCTTATGTCATTGGGGCTTCATGAATAAGCAAACCAAAGCCCTGGGACACAATAACAAGGCTCTTAAGCGATGAAAAAGTTTCATTCTGGGTCATAGTCCTCCAAAGCACATTTGAAGACTTTCCACAAAACCTTCAACTTCAGAGGCAATTTACTACATGTTCCGTTGCTCTGAGCGTGAAACTTTGTTCGAAGATTGCTTCGCAACTTTTAATTTCCTTTCCAACGGTGAAGAGATTACGTCTCTAGCTCTTCTGGTTCCAAAGTTATGGCCGTTTAAAGTTAGAGGTTTTTTTTCTTCAAAACTGCTTTCTCACCCTTCCCCATGGCCATGCTTGAAATTTTGACGAAAATGCAAGGTCATCCATTATCGTTCTTATGTCATTGGGGCTTCATGAATAAGCAAACCAAAGCCCTGGGACACAATAACAAGGCTCTTGGCGATGAAAAAGTTTCATTCTGGGTCATAGTCCTCCAAAGCACATTTGAAGACTTTCCACAAAACCTTCAACTTCAGAGGCAATTTACTACATGTTCCGTTGCTCTGAGCGTGAACTTTGTTCGAAGACTTGCTGCGCAACTTTTAATTTCCTTTCCAACGGTGAAGAGATTACGTCTCTAGCTCTTCTGGTTCCAAAGATATGGCCGTTTAAAGTTAGAGGTTTTTTTTCTTCAAACTGCTTACTCACCCCGTCCCCATGGCCATGCTTGACATTTTGACGAAAATGCAAAGTCATCCATTATCGTTCTTATGTCATTGGGCTTCATGAATAAGCAAACCAAAGCCCATGAACACAATAACAAGGATCTTGGCGATGAAAAGTTTCATTCTGGGTCATAGTCCCCCAAAGCACATTTGAAGACTTTCCACAAAACCTTCAACTTCAGAGGCCATTTACTCTATGTTCCGTTGGTCTGAGCGTGAACTTTCTTCGAAGATTGCTGCGCAACTTTTAATTTCCTTTCCAACGGTGAAGAGATTACGTCTCTAGCTCTTCTGGTTCCAAAGATATGGCCGTTTAAAGTTAGAGGTTTTTTTCTTCAAAACTGCTTACTCACAAGTCCCCATGGCCATGCTTGAAATTTTGACGAAAATGCAAAGTCATCCATTATCGTTCTTATGTCATTGGGGCTTCATGAATAAGCAAACCAAAGCCCTGAACACAATAACAAGGATCTTGGCGATGAAAAGTTTCATTCTGGGTCATAGTCCCCCAAAGCACATTTGAAGACTTTCCACAAAACCTTCAACTTCAGAGGCAATTTACTATGTTCCGTTGCTCTGAGCGTGAACTTTGTTCGAAGACTTGCTGCGCAACTTTTAATTTCCTTTCCAACGGTGAAGAGATTACGTCTCTAGCTCTTCTGGTTCCAAAGATATGGCCGTTTAAAGTTAGAGGTTTTTTTCTTCAAAACTGCTTACTCACAAGTCCCCATGGCCATGCTTGAAATTTTGACGAAAATGCAAAGTCATCCATTATCGTTCTTATGTCATTGGGCTTCATGAATAAGCAAACCAAAGCCCATGAACACAATAACAAGGATCTTGGCGATGAAAAGTTTCATTCTGGGTCATAGTCCCCCAAAGCACATTTGAAGACTTTCCCACAAAACCTTCAACTTCAGAGGCCATTTACTCTATGTTCCGTTGGTCTGAGCGTGAAGTTTGTTCGAAGACTTGCTTCGCAACTTTTAATTTCCTTTCCAACGGTGAAGAGATTACGTCTCTAGCTCTTCTGGTTCCAAAGATATGGCCGTTTAAAGTTAGAGTTTTTTTCTTCAAAACTGCTTACTCACCCGTCCCCATGGCCATGCTTGACATTTTGACGAAAATGCAAAGTCATCCATATCGTTCTTATGTCATGGGGCTTCATGAATAAGCAAACCAAAGCCCATGAACACAATAACAAGGATCTTGGCGATGAAAAGTTTCATTCTGGGTCATAGTCCCCCAAAGCACATTTGAAGACTTTCCACAAAACCTTCAACTTCAGAGGCCATTTACTCTATGTTCCGTTGGTCTGAGCGTGAACTTTGTTCGAAGTTTCTTGCTGCGCAACTTTTAATTTCCTTTCCAACGGTGAAGAGATTAGGTTCTAGCTCTCTCTTCTGGTTCAAAGATATGGCCGTTTAAAGTTAGAGGTTTTTTTCTTCAAACTGCTTACTCACCCGTCCCCATGGCCATGCTTGAAATTTTGACGAAAATGCAAGTCATCCATTATCGTTCTTATGTCATTGGGGCTTCATGAATAAGCAAACCAAAGCCCTGGGACACAATAACAAGGATCTTGGCGATGAAAAAGTTTTTAAGACTTTCCACAAAACCTTCAACTTCAGAGGCCATTTACTCTATGTTCCGTTGGTCTGAGCGTGAACTTTGTTCGAAGACTTGCTGCGCAACTTTTAATTTCCTTTCCAACGGTGAAGAGATTACGTCTCTAGCTCTCTTCTGGTTCCAAAGATATGGCCGTTTAAAGTTAGAGGTTTTTTTTCTTCAAAACTGCTTTCTCTCACCCGTCCCATGGCCATGCTTGAAATTTTGACGAAAATGCAAGGTCATCCATTATCGTTCTTATGTCATTGGGGCTTCATGAATAAGCAAACCAAAGCCCTGGACACAATAACAAGGATCTTGGCGATGAAAAAGTTTTAAGACTTTCCACAAAACCTTCAACTTCAGAGGCAATTTACTACATGTTCCGTTGCTCTGAGCGTGAAGTTTGTTCGAAACTTGCTGCGCAACTTTTAATTTCCTTTCCAACGGTGAAGAGATTACGTCTCTAGCTCTTCTGGTTCCAAAGTTATGGCCGTTTAAAGTTAGAGGTTTTTTCTTCTTCAAAACTGCTTCTCACCCGTCCCCATGGCCATGCTTGAAATTTTGACGAAAATGCAAAGTCATCCATTATCGTTCTTATGTCATTGGGGCTTCATGAATAAGCAAACCAAAGCCCATGAACACAATAACAAGGATCTTGGCGATGAAAAAGTTTCATTCTGGGTCATAGTCCCCCAAAGCACATTTGAAGACTTTCCACAAAACCTTCAACTTCAGAGGCATTTACTACATGTTCCGTTGCTCTGAGCGTGAACTTTGTTCGAAGATTTGCTGCGCAACTTTTAATTTCCTTTCCAACGGTGAAGAGATTACGTCTCTAGCTCTTCTGGTTCCAAAGTTATGGCCGTTTAAAGTTAGAGGTTTTTTTTCTTCAAACACTCTCTTCCTCACCCTCCCCATGGCCATGCTTGAAATTTTGACGAAAATGCAAGTCATCCATTATCGTTCTTATGTCATTGGGGCTTCATGAATAAGCAAACCAAAGCCCTGGGACACAATAACAAGGATCTAAGCGATGAAAAGTTTTCATTCTGGGTCATAGTCCCCCAAAGCACATTTGAAGACTTTCCACAAAACCTTCAACTTCAGAGGCAATTTACTACATGTTCCGTTGCTCTGAGCGTGAACTTTGTTCGAAGATTGCTGCGCAACTTTTAATTTCCTTTCCAACGGTGAAGAGATTACGTCTCTAGCTCTTCTGGTTCCAAAGTATGGCCGTTTAAAGTTAGAGGTTTTTTTCTTCAAAACTGCTTTCTCACCCGTCCCCATGGCCATGCTTGAATTTGGACGAAAATGCAAGGTCATCCATTATCGTTCTTATGTCATTGGGGCTTCATGAATAAGCAAACCAAAGCCCTGGGACACAATAACAAGGATCTAGGCGATGAAAAAGTTCATTCTGGGTCATAGTCCTCCAAAGCACATTTGAAGACTTTCCACAAAACCTTCAACTTCAGAGGCAATTTACTACATGTTCCGTTGCTCTGAGCGTGAACTTTGTTCGAAGACTTGCTGCGCAACTTTTAATTTCCTTTCCAACGGTGAAGAGATTACGTCTCTCTAGCTCTTCTGGTTCCAAAGATATGGCCGTTTAAAGTTAGAGGTTTTTTTTCTTCAAAACTGCTTACTCACCCGTCCCATGGCCATGCTTGACATTTTGACGAAAATGCAAAGTCATCCATTATCGTTCTTATGTCATTGGGCTTCATGAATAAGCAAACCAAAGCCCATGAACACAATAACAAGGATCTTGGCGATGAAAAGTTTCATTCTGGTCATAGTCCCCCAAAGCACATTTGAAGACTTTCCACAAAACCTTCAACTTCAGAGGCATTTACTCTATGTTCCGTTGGTCTGAGCGTGAACTTTGTTCGAAGATTGCTGCGCAACTTTAATTTCCTTTCCAACGGTGAAGAGATTACGTCTCTAGCTCTTCTGGTTCCAAAGATATGGCCGTTTAAAGTTAGAGGTTTTTTTCTTCAAAACTGCTTACTCACCCGTCCCCATGGCCATGCTTGAAATTTTGACGAAAATGCAAAGTCATCCAATATCGTTCTTATGTCATTGGGGCTTCATGAATAAGCAAACCAAAGCCCATGAACACAATAACAAGGATCTTGGCGATGAAAAATTTCATTCTGGGTCATAGTCCCCCAAAGCACATTTGAAGACTTTCCACAAAACCTTCAACTTCAGAGGCAATTACTCATGTTCCGTTGCTCTGAGCGTGAACTTTGTTCGAAGACTTGCTGCGCAACTTTTAATTTCCTTTCCAACGGTGAAGAGATTACGTCTCTAGCTCTTCTGGTTCCAAAGATATGGCCGTTTAAAGTTAGAGGTTTTTTTCTTCAAAACTGCTTACTCACCTCCCCATGGCCATGCTTGAAATTTTGACGAAAATGCAAAGTCATCCATTATCGTTCTTATGTCATTGGGGCTTCATGAATAAGCAAACCAAAGCCCATGAACACAATACAAGGATCTTGGCGATGAAAAAGTTTCATTCTGGGTCATAGTCCCCCAACACATTTGAAGACTTTCCACAAAACCTTCAACTTCAGAGCCATTTACTCTATGTTCCGTTGGTCTGAGCGTGAACTTTGTTCGAAGACTTGCTGCGCAACTTTTAATTTCCTTTCCAACGGTGAAGAGATTACGTCTCTAGCTCTTCTGGTTCCAAAGATATGGCCGTTTAAAGTTAGAGGTTTTTTTCTTCAAACTGCTTACTCACCCGTCCCCATGGCCATGCTTGAAATTTTGACGAAAATGCAAAGTCATCCATTATCGTTCTTATGTCATTGGGGCTTCATGAATAAGCAAACCAAAGCCCATGAACACAATAACAAGGATCTTGGCGATGAAAAAGTTTCATTCTGGGTCATAGTCCCCCAAAGCACATTTGAAGACTTTCCACAAAACCTTCAACTTCAGAGGCCATTTACTCATGTTCCGTTGGTCTGAGCGTGAAGTTTGTTCGAAGTTTTGCTGCGCAACTTTTAATTTCCTTTCCAACGGTGAAGAGATTAGGTCTCTAGCTCTTCTGGTTCCAAAGATATGGCCGTTTAAAGTTAGAGTTTTTTTTCTTCAAAACTGCTTACTCACCCGTCCCCATGGCCATGCTTGAAATTTTGACGAAAATGCAAAGTCATCCATTATCGTTCTTATGTCATTGGGGCTTCATGAATAAGCAAACCAAAGCCCTGACACAATAACAAGGATCTTGGCGATGAAAAGTTTTAAAAGACTTCCCACAAAACCTTCAACTTCAGAGGCCATTTACTCTATGTTCCGTTGGTCTGAGCGAGAACTTTGTTCGAAGACTTGCTGCGCAACTTTTAATTTCCTTTCCAACGGTGAAGAGATTACATCTCTAGCTCTTCTGGTTCCAAAGATATGGCCGTTTAAAGTTAGAGGTTTTTTTTCTTCAAACTGCTTTCTCACCCGTCCCCATGGCCATGCTTGACATTTTGACGAAAATGCAAAGTCATCCATTATCGTTCTTATGTCATTGGGGCTTCATGAATAAGCAAACCAAAGCCCTGGGACACAATAACAAGGATCTTGGTGATGAAAAAGTTTCATTCTTGGTCATAGTCCCCCAAAGCACATTTGAAGACTTTCCACAAAACCTTCAACTTCAGAGGCCATTTACTCTATGTTCCGTTGGTCTGAGCGTGAACTTTGTTCGAAGACTTGCTGCGCAACTTTTATTTCCTTTCCAACGGTGAAGAGATTAGGTCTCTAGCTCTTCTGGTTCCAAATATGGCCGTTTAAAGTTAGAGGTTTTTTTCTTCAAAACTGCTTACTCACTCACCCGTCCCCATGGCCATGCTTGAAATTTTGACGAAAATGCAAGGTCATCCATTATCGTTCTTATGTCATTGGGGCTTCATGAATAAGCAAACCAAAGCCCTGGGACACAATAACAGGATCTTGGCGATGAAAAAGTTTTAAGACTTTCCACAAAACCTTCAACTTCAGAGGCCATTTACTCTATGTTCCGTTGGTCTGAGCGTGAACTTTGTTCGAAGACTTGCTGCGCAACTTTTAATTTCCTTTCCAACGGTGAAGAGATTACGTCTCTAGCTCTTCTGGTTCCAAAGATATGGCCGTTTAAAGTTAGAGGTTTTTTTTCTTCAAACTGCTTACTCACCCGTCCCCATGGCCATGCTTGACATTTTGACGAAAATGCAAAGTCATCCATTATCGTTCTTATATCATTGGGGCTTCATGAATAAGCAAACCAAAGCCCTGGGACACAATAACAAGGATCTTGGCGATGAAAAAGTTTCATTCTGGGTCATAGTCCCCCAAAGCACATTTGAAGACTTTCCACAAAACCTTCAACTTCAGAGGCCATTTACTCTATGTTCCGTTGGTCTGAGCGTGAACTTTGTTCGAAGACTTGCTGCGCAACTTTTAATTTCCTTTCCAACGGTGAAGAGATTACGTCTCTAGCTCTTCTGGTTCCAAAGATATGGCCGTTTAAAGTTAGAGGTTTTTTCTTCAAAACTGCTTACTCACCCGTCCCCATGGCCATGCTTGACATTTTGACGAAAATGCAAAGTCATCCATTATCGTTCTTATGTCATTGGGGCTTCATGAATAAGCAAACCAAAGCCCTGAACACAATAACAAGGATCTTGGCGATGAAAAAGTTTCATTCTGGGTCATAGTCCCCCAAAGCACATTTGAAGACTTTCCACAAAACCTTCAACTTCAGAGGCCATTTACTCTATGTTCCGTGGTCTGAGCGTGAAGTTTGTTCGAAGACTTGCTGCGCAACTTTTAATTTCCTTTCCAACGGTGAAGAGATTAGGTCTCTAGCTCTTCTGGTTCCAAAGATATGGCCGTTTAAAGTTAAAGGTTTTTTTTTCTTCAAAACTGCTTACTCACCCGTCCCCATGGCCATGCTTGACATTTTGACGAAAATGCAAGTCATCCATTATCGTTCTTATGTCATTGGGGCTTCATGAATAAGCAACCAAAGCCCATGACACAATAACAAGGATCTTGGCGATGAAAAGTTTCATTCTGGGTCATAGTCCCCCAAAGTACATTTGAAGACTTTCCCACACAAAACCTTCAACTTCAGAGGCCATTTACTCTATGTTCCGTTGGTCTGAGCGTGAACTTTGTTCGAAGACTTGCTGCGCAACTTTTAATTTCCTTTCCAACGGTGAAGAGATTAGGTCTCTAGCTCTTCTGGTTCCAAAGTTATGGCCGTTTAAAGTTAGAGGTTTTTTTTCTTCAAAACTGCTTTCTCACCCGTCCCTATGGCCATGCTTGAAATTTTGACGAAAATGCAAAGTCATCCATTATCGTTCTTATGTCATTGGGGCTTCATGAATAAGCAAACCAAAGCCCTGGGACACAATAACAAGGATCTTGGCGATGAAAAAGTTTCATTCTGGGTCATAGTCCCAAAAGCACATTTGAAGACTTTCCACAAAACCTTCAACTTCAGAGGCAATTTACTACTGTTCCGTTGCTCTGAGCGTGAAGTTTGTTCGAAGACTTGCTGCGCAACTTTTAATTTCCTTTCCAACGGTGAAGAGATTACGTCTCTAGCTCTTCTGGTTCCAAAGTTATGGCCGTTTAAAGTTAGAGGTTTTTTTTCTTCAAAACTGCTTTCTCACCCGTCCCCATGGCCATGCTTGAATTTTGACGAAAATGCAAGGTCATCCATTATCGTTCTTATTCATTGGGGCTTCATGAATAAGCAAACCAAAGCCCTGGAACACAATAACAAGGATCTTGGCGATGAAAAAGTTTCATTCTGGTCATAGTCCCCAAAGCACATTTGAGACTTTCCACAAAACCTTCAACTTCAGAGGCAATTTACTACATGTTCCGTTGCTCTGAGCGTGAACTTTGTTCGAAGACTTGCTGCGCAACTTTTAATTTCCTTTCCAACGGTGAAGAGATTACGTCTCTAGCTCTTCTGGTTCCAAAGTTATGGCCGTTTAAAGTTAGAGGTTTTTTTTCTTCAAAACTGCTTTCTTACCCGTCCCCCCATGGCCATGCTTGAATTTTGACGAAAATGCAAGTCATCCATTATCGTTCTTATGTCATTGGGGCTTCATGAATAAGCAAACCAAAGCCCTGGGACACAATAACAAGGATTCTTGGCGATGAAAAAGTTTTAAGACTTTCCACAAAACCTTCAACTTCAGAGGCCATTTACTACTCTGTTCCGTTGGTCTGAGCGTGAACTTTGTTCGAAGACTTGCTGCGCAACTTTTAATTTCCTTTCCAACGGTGAAGAGATTACGTCTCTAGCTCTTCTGGTTCCAAAGTATGGCCGTTTAAAGTTAGAGGTTTTTTTTCTTCAAAACTGCTTTCTCACCCGTCCCTATGGCCATGCTTGACATTTTGACGAAAATGCAAAGTCATCCATTATCGTTCTTATGTCATTGGGCTTCATGAATAAGCAAACCAAAGCCCATGAACACAATAACAAGGATCTTGGCGATGAAAAAGTTCCATTCTGGGTCATAGTCCCCCAAAGTACATTTGAAGACTTTCCACAAAACCTTCAACTTCAGAGGCAATTTACTCTATGTTCCGTTGGTCTGAGCGTGAACTTTGTTCGAAGACTTGCTGCGCAACTTTTAATTTCCTTTCCAACGGTGAAGAGATTACGTCTCTAGCTCTTCTGGTTCCAAAGATATGGCCGTTTAAAGTTAGAGGTTTTTTTCTTCAAAACTGCTTTCTCACCCGTCCCCATGGCCATGCTTGAAATTTTGACGAAAATGCAAAGTCATCCATTATCGTTCTTATGTCATTGGGGCTTCATGAATAAGCAAACCAAAGCCCATGAACACAATAACAAGGATCTTGGCGATGAAAAAGTTTTATTCTGGGTCATAGTCCCCGAAGCACATTTGAAGACTTTCCACAAAACCTTCAACTTCAGAGGCCATTTACTCTATGTTCCGTTGTCTGAGCGTGAACTTTTGTTCGAAGACTTGCTGCGCAACTTTTAATTTCCTTTCCAACGGTGAAGAGATTAGGTCTCTAGCTCTTCTGGTTCCAAAGATATGGCCGTTTAAGTTAGAGGTTTTTTTCTTCAAAACTGCTTACTCACCCGTCCCCATGGCCATGCTTGAAATTTTGACGAAAATGCAAGTCATCCATTATCGTTCTTATGTCATTGGGCTTCTTCATGAATAAGCAAACCAAAGCCCTGGGACACAATAACAAGGATCTTGGCGATGAAAAAGTTTCATTCTGGGTCATAGTCCCCCAAAGCACATTTGAAGACTTTCCACAAAACCTTCAACTTCAGAGGCCATTTACTCTATGTTCCGTTGGTCTGAGCGTGAACTTTGTTCGAAGACTTGCTGCGCAACTTTTATTTCCTTTCCAACGGTGAAGAGATTAGGTCTCTAGCTCTTCTGGTTCCAAAGATTTGGCCGTTTAAAGTTAGAGGTTTTTTCTTCAAACTGCTTACTCACCCGTCCCCATGGCCATGCTTGAAATTTTGACGAAAATGCAAGGTCATCCATTATCGTTCTTATGTCATTGGGGCTTCATGAATAAGCAAAAAAGCCCAAAGCCCCTGGACACAATAACCTAGGATCTTGGGCGATAGGAAAACATTTGAAGACTTTCCACAAACCTTCAACTTCAGAGGCCATTTACTCTATGTTCCGTTGGTCTGAGCGTGAACTTTGTTCGAAGACTTGCTGCGCAACTTTTAATTTCCTTTCCAACGGTGAAGAGATTACTCTCTAGCTCTTCTGGTTCCAAAGTTATGGCCGTTTAAAGTTAGAGGTTTTTTTCTTCAACACTGCTTTCTCACCCTTCCCCATGGCCATGCTTGACATTTGACGAAAATGCAAAGTCATCCATTATCGTTCTTATGTCATTGGGGCTTCATGAATAAGCAAACCAAAGCCCTGGAACACAATAACAAGGATCTTGGCGATGAAAAAGTTCCATTCTGGGTCATAGTCCCCCAAAGTACATTTGAAGACTTTCCACAAAACCTTCAACTTCAGAGGCCATTTACTCTATGTTCCGTTGGTCTGAGCGTGAACTTTGTTCGAAGACTTGCTGCGCAACTTTTAATTTCCTTTCCAACGGTGAAGAGATTAGGTCTCTAGCTCTTCTGGTTCCAAAGATATGGCCGTTTAAAGTTAGAGGTTTTTTTCTTCAAAACTGCTTACTCACCCGTCCCCATGGCCATGCTTGAAATTTTGACGAAAATGCAAGGTCATCCATTATCGTTCTTATGTCATTGGGGCTTCATGAATAAGCAAACCAAAGCCCTGGACACAATAACAAGGATCTTGGCGATGAAAAAGTTTTAAGACTTTTCCACAAACCTTCCCAAAACCTTCAGAGGCCATTTACTCTATGTTCCGTTGGTCTGAGCGTGAACTTTGTTCGAAGACTTGCTGCGCAACTTTTAATTTCCTTTCCAACGGTGAAGAGATTACGTCTCTAGCTCTTCTGGTTCCAAAGATATGGCCGTTTAAAGTTAGAGGTTTTTTTTCTTCAAAACTGCTTACTCACACCCGTCCCCATGGCCATGCTTGACATTTTGACGAAAATGCAAAGTCATCCATTATCGTTCTTATGTCATTGGGGCTTCATGAATAAGCAAACCAAAGCCCTGGCACAATAACAAGGATCTTGGCGATGAAAAAGTTCCATTCTGGGTCATAGTCCCCCAAAGCACATTTGAAGACTTTCCACAAACCTTCAACTTCAGAGGCCATTTACTCTATGTTCCGTTGGTCTGAGCGTGAACTTTGTTCGAAGACTTGCTGCGCAACTTTTAATTTCCTTTCCAACGGTGAAGAGATTACGTCTCTAGCTCTTCTGGTTCCAAAGATATGGCCGTTTAAAGTTAGAGGTTTTTTTCTTCAAAACTGCTTTTCTCACCCGTCCCCATGGCCATGCTTGAAATTTTGACGAAAATGCAAGTCATCCATTATCGTTCTTATGTCATTGGGGCTTCATGAATAAGCAAACCAAAGCCCTGAACACAATAACAGGATCTTGGCGATGAAAAAGTTTCCATTCTGGGTCATAGTCCCCCCAAAGCACATTTGAAGACTTTCCACAAAACCTTCAACTTCAGAGGCCATTTACTCTATGTTCCGTTGGTCTGAGCGTGAACTTTGTTCGAAGACTTGCTGCGCAACTTTTAATTTCCTTTCCAACGGTGAAGAGATTAGTCTCTAGCTCTTCTGGTTCCAAAGTTATGGCCGTTTAAAGTTAGAGGTTTTTTTCTTCAAACTGCTTTCTCACCCGTCCCCATGGCCATGCTTGAAATTTTGACGAAAATGCAAGTCATCCATTATCGTTCTTATGTCATTGGGCTTCATGAATAAGCAAACCAAAGCCCTGGGACACAATAACAAGGATCTTGGCGATGAAAAAGTTTCATTCTGGGTCATAGTCCCCCAAAGCACATTTGAAGACTTTCCACAAAACCTTCAACTTCAGAGGCCATTTACTCTATGTTCCGTTGGTCTGAGCGTGAACTTTGTTCGAAGACTTGCTGCGCAACTTTTAATTTCCTTTCCAACGGTGAAGAGATTACGTCTCTAGCTCTTCTGGTTCCAAGATATGGCCGTTTAAAGTTAGAGGTTTTTTTCTTCAAAACTGCTTACTCACTCCCCGTCCCCATGGCCATGCTTGAATTTTGACGAAAATGCAAAGTCATCCATTATCGTTCTTATGTTATCATGGGGCTTCATGAATAAGCAACCAAAGCCCTGGACACAATAACAAGGATCTTGGCGATGAAAAAGTTTCATTCTGGGTCATAGTCCCCCAAAGCACATTGAAGACTTTCCACAAAACCTTCAACTTCAGAGGCCATTTACTCTATGTTCCGTTGTCTGAGCGTGACTTTGTTCGAAGACTTGCTGCGCAACTTTTAATTTCCTTTCCAACGGTGAAGATTTCGGTCTCTAGCTCTTCTGGTTCCAAAGTTATGGCCGTTTAAAGTTAGAGGTTTTTTTTCTTCAAAACTGCTTTCTCCACCCGTCCCCATGGCCATGCTTGAAATTTTGACGAAATGCAAAGTCATCCATTATCGTTCTTATGTCATTGGG